>NW_015386586.1:470096-495256 GCF_001527695.2 Protobothrops mucrosquamatus | reverse complement strand
AATTTTAAATAGGGAATAATTTTTAAAATTTTTTAAAGATTTTAAATATGACACAGCCATTAATATATTTGCTTTTTAATTGGTTTTATAGGGGAAATGTTTTTTTTTGTGTTGTTTTTTAACATGCTGTGAGCCGCCCTGAGTCCCTCTGGGGAGAAGGGCGGCATAGAAGTTTAAAAAATAAATAAATAAATAAATAAATACTGAAATATGCTGGGAATCCTCAACTTACGGCCGTAATTGCCCTTTCTGTTGCTAAGCGAAAGAGTTGTGAAGTGAGCTTTGCTCCATTTTATGACCTTTCTCGCCCCAGTCGTTAAGTGAATCGCTGCGGTTGTTAAGTTAGTAACACGGTTGTTAAGTGAATCTGGCTTCCCCCTGGTCAGAAGGTCACACGACCCTGGGATACGGCGACCGTCCTAAATGTGAATCCGTTGCCAAACACCTGAATTTTGGTCACATGACCCTGGGGATGCTGGCACGGTTGTAAATGTTAAAACTGGTCATGTCACTTTTTTCCCCCTATCTGACCCACCAGAGAGGGGAGGGAAGTATGTTATGAATCTCATTTAAGGAGGCCTATCTAGTGTGACCCAGAAGAAGGGTCTTCTCTGCAGTGGTTCCCTCCTTGTGGAGGGAACCACTGCCTATAGAGATGAGATTGCCCCCTCCCCCCCCTTTGACATTCTTTTCAAAAAGCCCCGAAGACATGGCTTGGCCACTGGGCCTGTGGACCCCAGGGGGATAGGGAGCCCATCAAGTGGCTTCCATAGAATATTTGTTCAAGAACTGTGGGGTCCTCGTTGCTCTCTGAGCTGAGGGGGGGTTTCTTGCAGATGTTTCATCATGCAACTAGGGAATATCATCAGTGCTAGAAGGGAGGGGGAGGTTACAGAGAGGAGGAGGAGGAGGAGGAGGAGGAAGAGGAGGATGGGGTCCTTGGTGCTCTCTGAGCTTGGTTGTTTTCTTCCAGACATTTCATAATCTAACTAGGTAACATCATCAGTGCTACAAAGGAGGAGGGGTTGCAGGAAGGAGGAGGAGGAGAAACCAAATGCACAGGTACAGTAGGTGAATTGGATGAGGGGATAGATGGGGAACTCATCAAATTTGCAGACGACACCAAACTGGCAGGAACAGCCAACACTCCAGAAGACAGGCTTAGGATACAGGAGGATCTGGACAGACTACAACACTGGGCACTATCTAACAAAATGAAATTCAATGGAGAAAAAAGTAAGGTTCTGCATTTAGGCAAGAAAAACCAAATGTACAGGTATAGTATAGGGGGTACCTTGCTCAATAGTAGTAACTGTGAGAGGGATCTCGGAGCCCTAGTGGACAATCACCTAAATATGAGCCAGCCGTGTGCTGCAGCTGCCAAAACAGACAACACAGTGCTGGGCTGCATTAACAGAGGGATAGAATCAAGATCACGTGAAGTGTTAATACCACTTTACAAGGCCTTGGTAAGGCCACACTTGGAATACTGCATCCAGTTTTGGTCACCACGATGTAAAAAAGACGTTGAGACTCTAGAAAGAGTGCAGAGAAGANAGGAACGGTTGCTGGAATTGGGTATGTCTAGTTTAACGAAGAGAAGGACGAGGGGGGACATGATAGCAGTGTTCCAATATCTCAGGGGTTGCCCCAAAGAAGAGGGAGTCAAACTATTTTCCAAGGCGCCTGAAGGCAGGACAAGAAGCAATGGATGGAAACTAATCAAGGAGAGAAGCAACCTAGAACTAAGGAGAAATTTCCTGACAGAACAATTAACCAGTGGAACAACCTGCCTCCAGAAGCGGTGAATGCTCCAACACTGGAAGTTTTTAAGAAGAAACTGGACAGCCACTTGTCTGAAATGGTATAGGGTTTTCTGCCTGAGCGGGAGGTTGGACTAGATGACATCCAAGGTCCCTTCCAACTATTACTATTATTATTATTATTACTACTACTACTATTATTATTATAGCAATGGGATGCTTGGTGGTCTCTGGGCATAATTGTTTTCTTGCAGATGTTTCATTACCCAACTAGGCAACACAATCAGTGCTAGAGGGGAGTGGGGTTTGCTCTCTCCATATACTAGTGGCCTGACCTATCAGTTTGCTGGGAATGTAAATCACAGCCTGATCAAAAGTCCACCATGTTTGCTCCCTCTAACACTGATAAGGCAAGCCACTAGTACAGGCGTCCCCGCTACTGGGCTGTGAATTGTTTGGAAGCAGGCCATGGAAGCAGTGTATGAATGTGTGTGCATCCCCACTTGCGCAAGTGGTGGACAGGCGTGCCCGCTGCTCACACAAATGGATCTAATCATGGATGTGCGCTTGCCCGCCGCTCACATGGAACCATCACCCACACACACACACAAATCCGGAAAGGTACTCTGCCTTAATATGTAAGGAGGGCAAATCCTTCTGGCACTGATGATATTACCTAGTTAGAATAGAATAGAGCTGGAAGGGACCATGGAGGTCTTCTAGTCCAGACCCCTGCTCAAGCAGGAGAATCTATACCATCTCAGACAAGTGACTGTCTAGCCTCTTCTTAAAAATCTCCAGCAATGGAGCACCCACGATTTCTGGTAGCAAGCTGTTCCACTGGTGAATTGTCCTCACTGTCAGGAAGTTTCTCTTTAATTCCAGGTTGCTTCTCTCTTTGGTCAGTTTCCAACCATTATTTTTAGTCCTGCCCTATGGTGCTTTGGAGAATAGTTTGACACCCCCCCTCTTCTTTGTGGCAGCCCCTCAGATACTGGAACACTGCTGTCATGTCTCCCCTATTTCTTCTTTTCCTTAAACTAGCCAAACCCAAGTCCTGCAGCCGTTCTTCGTATGTTTTAGTCTCCAGGCCTTGGGTCATCTTAGTTCAGTGGTGGCAAACCTATGGCACGGGTGCCAGAGGCGGCACTCAGAGCCCCTTTGTGGGCACGCGTGCCGTCGCCCCAATCCTAGGCCTTCAGCTGGGTTTTATAAAACCTTTTCGCTTTAGGCCTCCTCCGCCGTGTGCAAAAAAAAAAAAAAAGGTTCAATAAATCAGTCAATTTCAACTTCTTGCGGGGAAAAAAAAAGATCTTGCAAAGTTGGAATTGATTGATTGAATTTTTTAGTCCCACCCAGTCTGCCGTTACCAACGCAGCCACGCCCATCCAATGGGCCACTCCCACCCAATGGGCCACACCCAGCCAGCACCCAACGATGCATAAGTGGGTTTTGGGTTGCAGTTTGGGCAATCGGTCTCTAAAAGGTTCGCCATCACTGTCTTAGTTGCTCTTCTCTGCACTTTTTCCAAACTCTCAACATCTTTTTTGTGATATGGTGACCAAAATTAGCTGCAGCATTCCAGGTGTGGTCTCACTAGGGTTTTATAAAGCGGTACTAATACTTCACGTGATCTTGATTCTATGCTTGTTTATATAACCCAGGATTGTATTAGCTTTTTTGGCTGCGGCTGCTGCACACGGCTGGCTCACGGTCAAGGGATCGTCCACTGCGACTCCAAGGTCCCTCTCACAGTTGCTGTTTTTGAGCCAGGTCTCGCCCAATCTGCACTTGTACCTGTTGGGTCATGAAATGTCTGCAGGAAAACAACCAAGGTCACAGACCACCAAAAACCCCATAATCGTCATCCTCCTCCTCCTCTTCCTCTCCACAAACTTTGATGGCTTGTTCAGTTGCTGTCACTGGGAGTGGCATTTTATTGACTTTTGTCTTGAGGGCTTTTATTCCCTTAAGCTGCCCTCACTCCCCCTGAGTGAGCCCTATTCCTTGTCTTAAGAAAATCAAAATCAAATTAATTAATTGATCAAGCAGACGCCTGCTATGATACGACAGTCTCCTCCAGGATCAGAGCCTGTTTGCATGTCCGTGTTAAAAAAAAAAACCGGGAACAGAAGGTGAATTGTCTCTCTGTAGTTAAATTTGGAAGTTTCCCAAATTTTGATCTTTGGGAAATCAAGTTTTGATCTGAAGCGCGCAGTTCACCGTGTTCTTACAAAACTTGCTGTGTTGCCTCAGAAACCCAAACATATGTTCCACCTACCATGAACCAGCTACACGTTTTCTTGGCAGCGATGTCGACTTTAATAACTTTCCTGAAATTATTAAATGTATTATTTATCTGAAATGAGCATTGGGTGCCCTCGGGATAATTTCATGCACCCATTCAAACATGACAAGGTCTTATCAAACAGTTTCAACAAAACCAAATTTTAATTTTTTGATGCCTGTCAGAAGCTACAGTCGTCCTTGACTTATAACCATTCGTTCAGCAGCCGTTTGAAGTTACAGCAGCACCGAAAAAAGGGAACTTACAACTAACCGTGGCTGCTTCCCTAGGGGTCACCTGATCAAAATTTGGACGCTTGGCAACTGGTTCATATTTATGACGGTCGCAGTGTCCCCTGGGTCACCTGATCCCCTTTTGCGACCTTCTGACAAGCAAAGTCAATGGGGAAGCCCAGATTCACTTAACAACCGCGTTACTCACTTAACAACTGCAGGGATTCACATAACAACGGTTGGCAAGAAAGGTTGTAAAATGGGGCAAAACCCACTCAACAACCGTCTTGCTTAGCAATGGTCGTAAGCCGAGGACTACTTGTATTGCAGCTTTTTCAATATAAGCTTACTGACAATGTCTTAGGTATTAGAAAGTTAAAAGAATATCTTTGCATCTGTTATCAATTTGTTGAATGCGTTTTGGGGCACTTTTAACCCGCTCTTTTCTTTGCCCTTTCCCTTTTATTTCAGCTCATATCTTAATAATAATAATAATAAAGTTGGAAGGGACCTTGGAAGTCATCTAGTCCAACGCCCTGCTCAGGGAGGAAATCCTATACCAGGGGTAGGCAACCTTGGCTCTTTTATGACTCGTGGACTTCAACTCCCAGAATTCCTGAGCCAGCATGGCTCAGCTTGGAAACCTCTCCCTTTCCCCTCAGCATGGCTGGCTCAGGAATTCTGGGAATTGAAGTCCACGAGTCATGAAGGGGGCCAAAGTTTTCCCCATGCTGGCTCAGGAATTCTGGGAGTTGAAGTCCACGAGTCATAAAAGAGCCAAGGTGGCCTACCCCTGGCCTATACCATTTCAGACAAAATGGCTGCCCAGTCTCTTCTTAAAAGCCTCCAGTGTTGGAGCATTCACCACTTCTGGAGGCAGATTGTTTTTATTCTGTTTTTCTGTTTTTATAATGTTTTTATTCTGAAATTTAATAAAGCTATGTATTTTTTTTTTTAAGAAAAGAAAAGATCTCTAAGGATTGGGAGGGCTGCTGAGGGCAGTTTTTGCCCTGCCTCCTTTTATTGCTAAGGATTTTTTTATTTTTAATTACACAAATGCTCAAAGCAAGCAATCTGTTTCTACAGATCCCATCACGATGAAATCATGGAGATACATGGAAAAATTTCCTTCCCTAGACATCTAGGTTTCCTGGGGCAAAGAGAAAGAAATAGAGAAATTATTTAAATAATAATAATAATAATAATAATGACAACAACAACAAGAACAATAATAATAATAATAATAATCTCTTATGGTTTCCCAGGAACATATAGTGCAGTAATCAAAACTATTAAATTTTGGCAAGGCACCAGGTTGAGGTGGAGATTATCCCAGAAGAAGAGAAAAAAAATTGAAAAAAAGACTTGGAAAGTTTTTTAACCTGCCTGTAATTTATGGAGAACACCACAAATGCGTGGGAAGTTGAGCCTGAAGGCTGGAAGGGAATTAAACAAGATGGGAGGGATAAAACCGCAATTTTTGTGATCGTTGCTTTCAGCGAAAATATTGGGCCAGTTGGAAACCAAATATTGATTCGGAATTGCTTTTTTTTTTTAATGCCAGCAGCAAATGTCTACCTAGACAGATCCTATCAAAATGTATTGACAGAGGAGAGTGTCTCTAAATTTTTGCAGGCTGAGATTTATCTGAGCTGTGGTTGTGCATGGTTCCCAGTGTTCTTTTTTGGCGATTTTAATTATATTTTTTGGGGTGGAGGGGTCCTCGATGTGCTCTGAGTTTGGTGATTTCCTTGCAGATGTTTCATGACCCAGCTGGATAACATTATCAGTGCTAGAAGGGAGGGGGAGTGTAAGGAGGAGGAGGAGGAGGAGGAGGAAGAAGAAGAGGAGAACAACGATTGGTGTTCTCTGAGCTTGATGGTTTTCTTGCAGACATTTCATGACCTAACTAGGGAATATCATCAGTGCTAGAAGGGAATGGGGACTGTGAGGAGGAGGAGGAGGAGGAGGAGGAGGACTGTGGGGTCCTTGGTGCTCTCTGAGCTTGGTGGTCTTCTTGCAGACATTTCATGACCCAACTAAGTAATATCTTTAGTGCTAGAAATAGGTGGAATTTGCTCCCTGACAGTGTGATGGGGGTGTGGTTTTTCTCCTTGGTGGTGCCTTGAGGATATTGTTTTCTGCTGAATTGTTTGTCTGGTCTTCATCACTGCTTATCTGGAGAGGATGTACTTGGATCTTTTTTGTTCCCTTCGTCGCTTTTGTCTCTTTCGAATGGTGTGTAAAAGCGGTTTATCTCAATGTCTCCATGGATGGCCGAGGCGTCTGAATGCCAAACTCTCAGGAATACCCTAGCCTTTTTGGAGTTAACTTGGTGTAGGATACTCACAGTTTCCCAGTAGAAACAATGGTTGGGAGTATCCATGTGTTGAGGGATTAAGGAGTTTTCAATATTTTATCTTCTGATTCCTAGTTGGTGTTCACTCATGTACTCTGCTAGTCTTCTGCCTGTCTGTCTTACAGAGCGACTGTTACAGACCTTATGCTGTATGTTGTGGATGGCTTCTGTGTTTTTTTCTTCTTCTTGAGCTACTGGGTCAACAGAGGTGGTCCTCAACTTACAACCTTTCACTTAGTGACTGTTTGAAGTTAACGACAACACTGAAAAAGCAGAATACAGGTAGTCCTCAATTTAGGACCATAATTAAGCCCAAAATTTATGTTGATAAGTAAAACATTTGTTAAATGAGTTTTGCCCCATTTTACCACTTGCCTTGCCACAGTTGTTAAGTGAATCCCTGCAGTTGTTAAGTGAATAACATGGTCATTAACCGAATCCGGCTTCCCCATTAACTTTGCTTATCAGTAGGCCGCAAAAGGTGATCACATGATCCCGGGCACTGCGACTGTCATAAATACGAGTCAGTTGCCACACGTCAAAATTTTGATCAGATGGCCACAGGAATGTTGCAACGGTCGTAAGTGTGAAAACCGGCCCTAAGTCACTTTTTAAAGTGCCGTTGTAACTTTGAATGGTCACTAAATGAACTGTTGTAAGTTGAGAACTATCTCTAATGGAATAACAGAATTGGTAGGGACCTTGGAGGTCTTCTAGTCCAACCCCCTGCTTATACAGCAAACCCTGGACTTAGACCATTTCAGACAAATGGTTGTCCCGATGACTTATGACCGTTTTTCACACTTATGACCGCTGCAGCATCCTCATGGTCACGTGATCAAAATTCAGACACTTGGCAACTGACTCATATTTATGACGGTCGCCGTGTCCCCGGGTCACATGATCCCCTTTTGCGACCTCCTCACAAAGTCAATGGGGAAGCCAGATTCACTTAACAACCGTGTTGCTAACTTAACAGCTGCAGTGATTTGCTTAACAACGGTGGCAAGAAGAGTTGTAAAATGGGGCAAAACTCACTTAACAACTGTCTTGCTTAGCAACAAAAATGTTGATTATAAATCCAGGACCATCTGTACTGAACGTTGGTGAATATTGTGTGAATATTAGCCTTACTGCACTGGCTGGGGATTATGAGAGTTGAAGTCCAACCTTACTCAGGGCTTGAGGTTAGGAAGATTGCTTTGGTGCTCTACTAAAACCTGTCTAACCGCCTTCCGGAGTTGGCTAGGATTAAGCAAGCATTTGCTGTTTCTCCTTAATTGCCTGCTTCCTGAATTAATCCATTTGGGGGTTCATATAATCCAGGGAACTCTCTGTTAACCAAGCAGCTAGAATGAGTACTAACCAAGCTTTGCAGCTACGCAACAAAACCGCTAGAAGATTAACCAACATGTTTCTAATGTGATGTCAACATAGGAAACAAATAATTTTAGTGTAATATGCAAACTTGCTTTGGGTCTTATTTTGCATTTTAATTCCTGTTTTGTAGGGAAACACCAGCATCACAAAGAAAAATAAATACAAGTGGAAATATATATATATATATATATATATATATTTTTCAGTGCCGTTGTAATTTTGAACGGTCACTAAACAAATGTTTGTAAATCAAGTACTATCGGTAGAAGTGAAGAGAAATGCCCTTATTATTGTTATCAACCTTAAAAGATCTGTTTTATTTATTTATCAAATTTCTACATCGTCCATCTTACTTAAGTGACTCTGAGTACTTTATAAATAATACAATGAAACCATGTAAAAGCCCTGGTTAAAACTAATTTAAAACTAGGTTAAAATTTACAAGACAAAAGATAATCCTGTGGCCAGATTATCAAATGTTCTAAGATAGTAATCAAACAGCTTTTGGTGCCCTTTAAGCAAATGGGTGAAGGCCTAAATCGTTGTTTCTGAATCTCATCCATTCTCTTCAAGATGGGTGGACTTCAACTCCCAGAATTCCCCAGCCATCATGAAGTTGAAGTCCATCCATGTTATGGTTGCCAACTTTGAAGAACATGATGCTACAGCTTTGGCAGCCTAGCAATTGCCCAAAGAGGTCAAATATAGACCTTGATCAAGAAGGTCTCATTTTGTGCAGTAGATGTTCTTCAACCAGAGCAAATGAATTCTACGGTTCTTTCTCTTCCAAGGAGAACTGCTGGCGTTCTTTCCTTAAGGGCTTCTATCTCCAAGGTCATGCTTCAAAGAATGACTTTCACCGGGCCCCTTGGATAGATGGATGGGATGATGGATAGACAATGGATGAATGGGATGATGGATAAAAGGATGGAGGGAGGTATGGATGGGATGATGGATGGATGGAATGAGGATGGGACGATGGATGGATGGGATGATAGATGGATGGATGAGATGACAGATGGAACAATGGATAGATGGAATGAGATTGGGATGGTGGATGGATGGATGGATGGATGGATGGATATAATAGATGGGACAGTGGATGGATGGGATGAGGATGGGATGGTGGATGGGATGATGGATGGATGGTTGGATGGAAGGGATGATGAATGAATGGATGATGTGCCATCAAATCATTTTCAATCCTAGTGATCACATAGACATAATTTATCCAGGGTGATTTGTCCCTAAACTGGTCCCGCAGGACTTCCATTGATGCACCCATTGCCACCATAATTGAGTTGATTCACCTTCTGCTAGTCACCCTCTTCTTCTCCTTCCTTTCATCTTTCCCATCACTGTTGACTTCTCAAGGAAGCTGAGTCTTTGCATTGGTTGACTGATTGACTATCTGCCATCAACTTGGTGTCAAGGCTCAGTGTCCAGATAGATAGATCTTCTCCAGGAAGATCTTTCCTTCACCTGGTCCTTCAAGTCTCCCAATGGTGCCTCCATCCCATTTACTCCTGGTTGTCCTCTTCTACTCTTTGCTTCCATCTTTCTTTGCACTATGGACTTTTCCAAGGAGCTGATTGTTTGCATTAGCATAGCATAGCAGGAGGGATATATAGTAGTAGTAGTAGTAGTAGTAGTAGTAGTAGTAGTAGTAGTAGTAGTAATAATAATAATAATAATAGTAATAAAGTTGGAAGAGACCTTGGAGGTCATCTAGTCCAACCCCCTGCTCAGGCAGGAAACCCTATACCATTTCGGACAAATGGCTGTCCAGTCTCTTCTTAAAAACTTCCAGTGTTGGAGCATTCACTGCTTCTGGAGGCAGGTTGTTCCACTGGTTAATTGTTCTAACTGTCAGGAAGTTTCTCCTTAGTTCTAGGTTGCTTCTCTCCTTGATGAGTTTCCATCTGTTGCTTCTTGTCCTGCCTTCAGGCGCTTTGGAGAACAGCTTGACTCCCTCTTCTTTGGGGCAGCCTCTGAGATATTGGAACACTGCTATCATGTCCCCCCTCGTCCTTCTCTTCATTAAACTAGACATACCCAATTCCAGCAGCCGTTCCTTATATGCTTTGGCCTCCAGTCCCCTAATCATCTTTGTTGCTCTTCTCTGTACTCTTTCTAGAGTCTCAGCATCTTTTTTACATCGTGGTGACCAAAACTGGATGCAGGATTCCAGGTGTGGCCTTACCAAGGCCTTGTAAAGTGGCATTAATACTTCACGTGATCTTGATTCTATCCCTCTGTTAATGCAGCCCAGCACTGTTTTGGCCTTTAATTGATAGATGGTGTACCATCAAGTCACTATTACTCTTAGTGACCACACAGATCTACCTATTTCTAGAAGATCTGTTCCTCATCCTTCAAGTCATCCAAAGGTGCCCCTATCACCAGTGTAAACTGAGTCTATCCACCTTCTCATCGTCCTCTTCTTTTCTTTCCTTCTACCTTCCCACCATCATAAAGGTCTTCTCCAGAAAGCTGGCTCTTTGCACCAACTGAATGTTAGATGGATTATATTGCCTTCAAGGGTGTTGACTCTGAGCAACCACCTAGATAGAATTTTTCCATGAGGACCTATTCCCAACTTGCTCCTTTAACTCTTCTAATGATGCCTCCATCGCCACCATAACTGAGTCCATCCATCTTCTGCTGGTCCTCCTCTTCTTCTCTTTCCTCCCACCTTTCTAAGATGTGTCCAACTGCTCTACAAGGTTCCTCCAAATTGTGCGTTTCCTAGAAAAAGTGGGGGGGGGGCTTTGATGAGCAGAGAGGGAAGTTGGTCAAATTGTGGAGGCCTTGCACACCCTTGTTTCAAAAGCTCTGCCTTCCCACCCCCTTCGGCCCACTCCTGGCCCACCCCCAGCCCTTCCAGAAGGCCCACCTCGAACATCTCAAGTCATGACCTGCTGCTTGTCATGGCTACACCTCTGGCGAACCACCCAGGCCGGCTAACAAATATGCCCCCAGCCCTCTCGGCTCTTATCTCCGTCAAAGAGCTTACATTTTTATATGGCATCTTAATAACCCATCACTTCCATTACAAGTACGTGCCTCTCATCCTCTTTCGCTCTTCTGCAAAGCCCGAGGCACCTTGCTTCAGCTCAGAAGGGTCAGGTCTCTTCCGAAGCATCCGGGCAGGGGTGGGTGAGAAGCTGGAAGGCCTTTTGGAGAGCCCTGGGGGGGGGCTCGTCTCGTTTTCCTTCGTCCCTGCTCAAAGCCACAAGAAAGACACGGTCCTTTTAGAGATCTTTTGATGGGGCTACCAAGAAACCTGCTAAGGAACAGAGCCTCAGATATATTGGATTGTCTGTCGTGCTCAAGCAGCGTTTCTTCACCTTGGCAACTTGAAAATGGGTGGACTTCAAGCCCCAGAATTGCCCAGCCAGTGGGAAGAATTCCATGCATGATGGCTGGAGAATTCTGGGAATTGAAGTCTACACGTCTTCAACCTGCCAAGGTAGAGAAGGTTGCTTTTGAGAAAATCTTTCCTTTCCTTTCCTCTCTCCTTTCCTTTTCTTCTTCCTTTCCTTTCCCCTTTCCTTTTTTCCTTTCCTTTTCCCCTTCCTTTCCTTTCTTTTCCTTCCTTTCCCTTCCCTTCCATCCCCTCCCTCCCTTCTATTCTTCCCTTCCATTCTTCCCTCCCTCCCCTTCCTCTTTCCCTCTTCTTTCTCCTTCCTTTATCTTTCTCCTTCCTTCCTTCCTTCCCCCCTTTTCCTTCCCTTCTCCCTCCCTTCTTTCCTTTTTCCCGTTTTTGTTCTCTTTCCTTCCTTTCCTCCTTCTTTCTTTTTCCTTCCCCTTTCCTGCCTCCCTTCTTTCCTTTTTCCTTTTTCTCTTTCCTTCCTTCCTTCCCTCCCTCCCTCTCATCATGCTTTCTCCTTCTTTCCCCTTCCTTTTTCTCTTTTGTCTTCTCTTTTCTCCCCTCTCCTCTCCTCCTATCCACCGTTCTGGCTGGGGAATTCTCAAAGTCCACACTTATTCAGGCTGCAGGGAAACACCAGATTAATTAATGTGTGAATGGGCCCATTCAAGAGAACAACATGGTTTATTTAATACAAAATCAATTTAAAACAAAAACAAAACACACACACTTGATCAAACAAGTGACTGTGATCTGGCTCAGCCATAAACCACAATAGGAGGGTTACATTCACTAAGGTAAAAGTAGCTACCCACATTACTCTTAAGCAACTAGGACCGTGGTGGCGAACCTATGGCACGCGTGCCACAAGTGGCACTCAGAGCCCTCTCTGTGGGCACGCGCGCCGTCGCCCCAGTCCTAGGCCTTCAGCTGGGTTTTATAAAACCTTTTCGCTTTAGGCCTCCACCGCCGTGTGCAAAAAAAAAAAAAAGGTTCAATCAATCAATTTCAACTTCTCACGGGGGAAAAAAAAGATCTCGCAAAGTTGGAATTGATTGAACTTTTTAGTCCCACCCAGTCTGCCGTTACCACCGCAGCCACGCCCACCCAATGGGCCACACCCACCCAATGGGCCACGCCCACCTGGCACCCGATGATACATAAGTGGGTTTTGGGTTACAGTTTGGGCACTCGGTCTCTAAAAGGTTCGCCATCGCTGAACTAGGATATGTGTAATTTCTGTCTTGAGACATGTTTCTGAAATAATACGGTTAAAATTAAAATCCTAATTTCTGGAAGGTTCGGGATTTTGAAGAAGCTGCGGACGTGCAGTCTTTAATGTAAACTTTTAAAATGGCCTGTTAAGGTAGCATACTGAGATTTTGGTTTATCTTTGTACAAGCCTGAAGGAAACAGCCAGCGGGCAGGTGTGAATTTAAAGATATCATAAAACAGCATTTACAGTGTGGCTGATAACCCTGTCAGGTCAACAGGGAAATTTCCATTTGCTACCTGTTTGGATCAGGTAGCAAACTCCTGTTTTGTTTTATTTTGTATATTATATGATAATACATGATATCATGTGATATTACATGGTATGATATTATTTTATTTTATTTTATTACAGGGAGTCCTTTACTTAGGACCACAACTGAGCCCAACATTTGTGTTGCGAAGCGAGACAGTTGTTAAGTGAATTTTGCCCCATTTTACAACCTTTCTTGCCATGGTTGTTAAGTGAATCACCATAGTCGTTAAGTTAGTCACATGGTTGTTAAGTGAATCTGGCTTCCCCATTGTCAGAAATTCACAAAAGGTGATCACGTGACCCCAGGACACTGCAACCGTCAAAATTACATGCCAGTTGTCAAGTGTCCGAATTTTGATCATGTGAGGATGCTGCAACGGTCGTAAGTGTGAACAATGATCATAAGCCCCTTTTTTCAGTGCAGTTGTAACTTCAAACAAATGGTTATAAATTGAGGATTACCTGTAACCCCAGCTAGAACAGGCAATAATTGATTGTTCAACATTGGCAGTTTTTAACAAAAGATTAGACAACCGTTTGTCTAAAATGGTATAACGTTTCCTGCCTGAGTAGGGGGTTGGACTAGAAGACCTCCAAGGTCCCTTCTGACTTTGTTATTCTGTTACAGGTAGTTCTCGATTTACAACCATTCATTTAACAACGGCTGGAAGTTACAACAGCACTGAAAAAAATGACTTATGACTAGTTTTCACACGACTAGTGCATCATCCCCATAGTCACATGAGCTCAAATTCAAACAGTTGGAAACTGACTTGTTCTTATGACCGTTGCAATGTCCCAGGGTCATGTGATCCCTTTCTGACAAGCAAAGTCAATGGGGAAAGCCAGATTCACTTAACAACTGTCTTGCTAGCTTAACAACGGCAGTGATTCCCTTGACAAGGTCATAAAATGGGGCAAAACCCACTGAACAAATGTCTCGCTTAGCATCAGAAATTTTGGGCTCAATTGTGGTCGTTAAGTCGAGGACTGCCTTTAACCCTGCCAGCAGTTTGAGGAGATGGTTGATTGCAATGTTTGTCTTTCCACAGCCACCCGGGAGTCGGCCTTCGTCCACGCCATTGCCTCGGCTGGAGTGGCTTTCGCCGTGACCCGCTCCTGCGCGGAAGGTTCTTCCACCATCTGCGGCTGCGACACCCGCCACAAAGGTCCCCCTGGAGAAGGGTGGAAATGGGGTGGCTGCAGCGAGGATGTGGAGTTCGGCAGCATGGTGTCGCGGGAGTTTGCGGACGCGCGAGAAAACCGGCCAGACGCTCGCTCGGCCATGAACAGGCACAACAACGAAGCGGGACGAACGGTAAGGACTGTGGTCCTCTTGTTTACGTTCCCTTAACGGGGTCCACATCAAATGACAAAGTTTCTTTCAGATTGAGGTTGACGTACACACACGTTCACACCGTGGCAGGGACACACACAAACAATCTATCCACTTCTAGTACAGGTAGTCCTCGACTTACAATCACAATCCGGACCTAAATTTCAGCTGCTAAGCAAGGCAATTGTTGACCCTGGGACACTGCAACCGTCATAAGTGTGAGTCAGTTGCCAAGCATCTGAATTTTGATTACGTGACCATGGGGATGCTACAAAAGTCCTAAGTCACTTTTTTCAGGGCCGTTGGAACTTCAAACGGTCACTAAACAAATGCTTGTAAGTTGAGGACTTCCTGTACAAATATTATAGTCAATTAATCTTCTCCTTCTTTGTCCCCTCCTTCCTTCCTTTCTTTTCTTTTCTTTCTTTTCTTTTCTTTTCCTTTCTTCTTTCTTTTTCTTTCTTTCTTCTTTCTTTCTCTTCTTTCTTTCTTCTTTCTTCTTACTTTCTTTCTTTCTTTCTTTCTTTCTTTCTCTCTCTCTCTCTCTTTCTTTCTTTCTTTCTCTCTTTTTCAGTCCATCATAGACCACATGCATCTCAAATGCAAGTGCCACGGGCTGTCCGGCAGCTGTGAGGTCAAGACCTGTTGGTGGTCTCAACCAGACTTCCGGGTCATCGGCGACTACCTCAAAGATAAGTACGACAGCGCTTCTGAGATGGTGGTGGAGAAACACCGAGAATCCCGCGGCTGGGTCGAAACCCTGCGCCCCAAATATAATTTCTTCAAAGCACCCACAGAGCGAGACCTGGTCTACTATGAAAACTCCCCGAATTTTTGCGAGCCCAACCCTGAAACCGGTTCATTTGGCACCCGCGACCGAGTCTGCAACATCAGCTCTCACGGCATCGACGGTTGTGACCTGCTGTGTTGCGGCCGCGGACACAACACACGGACCGAGAAGAGGAAGGAGAAATGTCATTGTATCTTCCACTGGTGCTGCTACGTCAGCTGCCAGGAATGTGTACGGATCTACGATGTTCACACATGCAAGTAAAAAGGGATAACCTGCTCCATCATGGGAGATGAACCGGAAGGAACATTTTTTTTTTAGTTGGGGGAAAAAACGATTTCTTGAGAGTGAATGAAGACAAACGGAGAGAGAGGGAACAAGAAGATAAAATGGGTGGACTAGGATAGATCTAATGTCTTCTGGGCCATCACACCTGGAAATTAACTTTGAAACACCGTCGACAAGAGAAACAAACTAACGGGGGTCGTTCATTCTCACTATCGTTCTACGGAGAGGAGATGGTGATTTCTTTAACTAGACATAGAATTGGGTTGTAGTTGTCTTCTGGGGTGTCATCTCTTCCTTCT
Source organism: Protobothrops mucrosquamatus (assembly GCF_001527695.2). Lineage (NCBI taxonomy): Eukaryota > Metazoa > Chordata > Lepidosauria > Squamata > Viperidae > Protobothrops > Protobothrops mucrosquamatus. The sequence continues at coordinate 479,620 of NW_015386586.1, read as the reverse complement.
TTGAAACCACAAGCCACCGGATCTATAGGTGAATTCTGAACTCGGAAGACGGTTCTACGCGAGGATCCGCCTGTTACAGCATCAACCGTAAACCAGGATTTTAACTGTTGTATAGGATTGAAAACGGTCCACATGTGACAGTTTATCAAAGATCTCCCGTAACTTCTTGAGGGAATTAAAAGGATCTGAAGAGGACCTGTTGCTCTGTGGATGGGCCATTTGTGTTGTCTCCCGAACTGGATGATAACGGTGTCTCGTACCGCTACGGGAAGTGATGCTTTGAGAAGACAATCGTGCTCATACAGCATGTCGGACAAAAGACACACACACCTACACATGCACAGACAGAGGCTGTGTTTCAAGTATGTGTAGAACTCTCTCGCGCGGCCTGGAATTAGTCTTGAGGACATTTGGTGTTTCTTGTTCAGGCTCGTAGACTGCATTCAATGCGGATCCAATAAATGGTTCTCTTGTGTTTGATGCCTTATTGTATGGTTGGTTAATCAACAAATATTGTATTGCCATGATAGAGAGGAGAAAATCGGGCACTTCTCTCTGAATAGTCTTCATCTTTATTTGAGCCATGCAAGACATGAAATAAAATGTTGAATTCATGGTTATCCTTATGACTTGGTGGTTTTCGAGGTCAAACGTCCGCCTCTTATGCGCCAGTTGTCCCGCGTCAAAATGCTTCTTCCACATGCTCACACCTGGGGTACAGTTAGTCCTCAACTTACGACCGCAGTTGAACCCAAAATTTCCATTGCTAAGTAAGACAGTTAAGTGAATTGTGCCCCCTTTTATGAAATTTCTTGCCCCCGTTGTTAAGTCAATCACACAGTTGTTAAATTAGAAACACAATTGTTGCTTCTCCATTGACGCTCCTTGTAAGAGGTTTGCACAAAAGGACTCCGGGAAACCGTCATAAATATGAGCCAGACATCCGAATTTGGATCACTTGCCTCTGCAGATGCTGCAACAGTTGTGTGAAAAAGGGTCATAAGTCACTTTTTTTAGTGTCGTGGTAATTTTGGACGGTCACTAAACAAATGGGGGTAAGTAGAGGACTACTTGTAGATATATCCTGGGAGATTCCAAAGTAGAGCTACCTAAATCTTTTCCTCTCTTCCCATCCAGTCCAGGACTGTGCAGGGTCTCCTCTAATTCCTGCTTCAGCTGCACAATTAATCACAACTTAGTAGTGTCCCCCGGTTGCATCCAGAGACTGTCCAGCTTGGAAAAAAAGAAGGGACTTGTGAAAACCAACAGTTCCTCAAATATGTATTTTTATGATCATGAGCACGACAGATAAATACAGATGACTTCAGGGCATAGAATTACAGAATAACAGAGTTGGAAGGGACCTTGGAGGTCTTCGAGTCCAACCCCCTGCTCAAGCAGGAGACCGTATAATACATTTCAGACAGGTGGCTTTCCAGTCTCTTCTTTAAAAACTTCCAGTGTTGGAGCATTCACAACTTCTGGAGGCAGGTTGTTCCACTGGTTAATTGTTCTAACTGTCAGGAAGTTTCTCCTTAGTTCTAGGTTGCTTCTCTCCTTGACTAATTTCCATTCGTCGCTTCTTCTCCTGCCTTCAGGAGCTTTGGAGAATAGATTGACCCCCCTCCCCTTTGTGGCAGTCCCTTAAATATTGGAAGACTGCTATCATGTCACCCCTAGTCCTTCTTATTGTTAAACCAGACATACCCAATTCCTGCAACCGTTCTTCATATGCTTTAGCCTCCAGACCCTTAATCATCTTTGTTGCTGTTCTCTGTACTCTTTCCAGAGTCTCAGCATCCTTTTTATATCACGGTGACCAAAACTGGATGCAGTATTCCAAATGTGGCCTTACCAAGGCATTGTAAAGCGGTACTAACACTTCATGTGACCTTCATTCTATGCCTCTGTTAATGCAGCCTAGATAGGCTATGGAGTCCAGAGAATCCTATGGAGTCTTCCCAAGTGTGCCTAGAAACTGTTTCTGCAGAGACATTTTTTAAGACAAAGCAACCCAAATGCAGAGTTGCACATTCATTGTGCATATTCTGCACCTCTGTGTTAGAGCTCATTGGTGTCACAATACACCAATGAAAGGAGGGAGCTTGCGTTGCAATGGCGGAATACCCATTTGGAGGCCCACCTAACCTTAGAAGTAGTGTTCCTATATGGTTAAGCACAGTGGTGGGATTCGAATGGGTGAACAACCGGTTCTCTGTGTGGATGCCACTTCCGGAAATCCGTTCTGGGCCTGGGCAACAAAAAATTAGTGATCGGTTCTGCCGAAGTGGTGCGAACTGGCTGAATCCCACCGCTGGTTAAGTACCACCTTCTCCACAGATGCACTGACCCCAGGCAGTGGTCAACGAACTGCCAAATTGATAGCATAAATTGAATACCAGAGACCAGGTGACAAGATCACAACACCGTCCGGAGAAAATATTTGTAGCTCCAGGTTGAACTGTGGGGTGCTTGGTGATCTCAAAGCTGGGTAGTTTTTTTTGCAGACATTTCATGAACTAACTAGGCAACATCATCAGTGTTAAAAGAGAGAGTGGAGCTTGTGAAAAGGAGGAGGAGGAGGAGGAGGAGGAGGAGGAGGAGGAGACTGAGGTTCTTGGTGCTCTCTGAGCTTCCGTGGTTTCTTGCAGACATTTCATGAAGCAACTTGGGAACATCATCAGTGTTAAGAGGGAGTGGAGTTTGCACAGAGGAGGAGGAGGAGGAGAAGGAGGAAGAAAAAAAAGAAGAAAAACACTGGGGTCCCTAGTGTTCTCTGAGTTTCATTGTTTCTTGCAGACATTTCATGAAGCAACTTGGAAACTTCAACAGTGGTAGAAGGGAGTGGGGTTTGTGGAGAGGAGGAGGAGGAAGAAGAAGTGGTGGAGGAGGAGGAGGAGGAGGAGGAGGAGGAGGAGGAGGAGGAGGAAGAAGAAGAAGAAGAAGACTGGAGACCTTGGTATTCTCTCTGCTTCATTGTTTCTTGCAAACATTTCATGAAGCAACTCAGGAACATCAATGGTGGTAGAAGGGAATGGGGTTTGCGGAGAGGAGGGGGAAGAAGAGGAGGTAGTGGTGGTGGTGGAGGAGGAGGAAGAGGAGGAAGAGGAAGAAGAAGAAGACTGGAGACCTTGGTACTCTCTCAGATTCATTGTTTCTTGCAAACATTTCATGAGGGAACATCAATGGTGGTAGAAATGAGGGGTTTGCGGAGAGGAGGAGGAGGAAGAGGAGGAGGAGAAGATTGGGGTTGTTTCTTGCAAACATTTTCAGGAACTCGGGAGCATCATCAGTGCTAGAAGGGAGTGAGGTTTGCGGAGAGGAGGAGGAGGAAGAGGAGGAGGAGGAAGCAGAAGAAGAAGCAGAAGAAGACTTGGGTCCTTGGTGCTCTTTGAACTTTATTGTCTCTTGCAAACATTTCATGAAGGAACTCGGAAACATCATCAGTGCTAGAAGGGAGTGGGGTTTGCAAAGTGGAGGAGGAAGAGGAAGAAGAAGATGACTGGTGTCCTTGGTGCTCTCTGAGCTTCATTGTTTTCTCGGAGACATTTCATGACCTAGCTGGGTAACATCATCAGTGCTAGCAAGTGAGGAGTTCTACCTTCCATCACTGATGATGTTACCTAGTTGGGTCATGAATCTTCTGCAAGAAAACTGCCAAGGTCAGAGAGCCCCATGATCAAAACTGCTCCCATGCCCTCCCTGTCCCCATATTTCTATCATAGATGTAAACATTTTCCATATGCTCTCCCAAGGCCTGGAAAGGAACAGGGGAAAACCAAGTATCACCAAAAGTGGAAGTTTTATCTCCTTGCACTTGGACTTTCCAATTTATTTGGGGTCCAGCAAAGAGAATAACAGCAATTTCCACAAAGCACCACGCCACACACTTAGTCTCTGGCCCCTAATTATCCGCCTTACAGATTATTAAACTATGCACCCAATTTTACTACTTTTTCCTTGCCACGGTTGTTAAGCAAATCGCTGCAGTTGTTAAGAGAATCAGACAGTCAAATTCCACAGATAATCCTCGACTTACAGCCATTTGTTTAGTGACCATTCCAAGTTAAAACAGCACTGAAAAAAGTGACTTCTGACCGTTTTTCACATGACCACTGCTGCATCCTCGTGATGATCACTTGATAAAAATTCAGACGGTTGCCAACTGACTCATATTTACAACGGTCGCAGTGTCTCCCGGGGGGTCACGTGATCCCCTTTTGTGACTTTCTGACAAGCAAAATCAATGGGGGAAGCTTTATTCACTTAACAACCGTGGTACTAACTTAACAACTGCAGTGATTCACTCAACAACCGGCTTCCCCATTGACTTTGTCAGAAGGCCGTAAAAGGGGATCACATGACCCCAGGAGACTGCAGTTAAGTTAGTAACATGGTTATTAAATGAGCCTGACTTCCCCCATTGACTTTGCTTGTCAGAAGGTGACAAAAAGGGATCACATGACTCCAGGACGCTGCAACCGTCATAAATGTGAATCAGTTGCCACGCATCTGAATTTTGATCACATGACTATGGGGATGCTGCAACGGTCGTAGGTGCGAGGACCAGCCCTAAGTCTCTCTTTCCAGTGCTACTGCATCTTCAAACATTTACTAAATGACTGTTTGTAAGCCAAGAATTTTGATCACCTGACTGTGGGGATTCTGCAACAGTTGTAAATGTGAGGACCAGTTGTAAATGCAAGTTCTCCTCCTAAATCACATTTTTCAGTAATGTTGTAACTTCAGATAGTCAGTAAACAAATGGCTGTAAGTTGAGAGTGATCCAACATGTTATTTTGGTAACGGGGAAAAAAAAATCCTTGATATATAGCTGTTCGTTTAGTGACCGTTTGAAGTTACAATGGCACTGAAAAAAGTAATAATAATAATAATAATAATAATAATAATAATAATAATAGTAGTAGTAGTAGTAGTAGTAGTAGTAGTAGTAGTAGTAGTAGTAGTAGTAGTAGTAGTAGTAGTCTGGATAGTGGACATGGCAGTGCCTGGAGACAGCAGAATAGACGAGAAAGAACTGGAGAAGATAACAAAATACAGAGACCTACAAATAGAATTAGAAAGACTGTGGCAAAAGCAAGCAAAAGTAGTACCAATAGTAATAGGCGCCTTGGGTGCCATCCCAAAACAACTGGAGCACCACTTGAACACCATTGGCATTGACAAATTCGCCATTAGTCAATTGCAAAAGGCGGCCTTACTAGGAGCTGCCTCCATCCTGCGACGATATCTGTAATACCATCCAACATCCACATCTGCCTATCCCAGGTCCTTGGGAAGGACTCGATAGGTAGACGAAAATGCCGAATCCAGTCTGAACATCTGGCTGACTGTGCGATGATTAATAATAATAATAATAATAATAATAATAATAATAATAATAATAATAACAACAACAACAACAACAACAACAACAACAACAACAATAATAATAATAATAATAATAATAATAATAATAATAATAATAATAATAATAATAATAAAAGTTGGAAGGAACCTTGGAGGTCATCTAGTCCAACCCCCTGCTCAGGCAGGAAACCCTATACCATTTCAGACAAATGGCTGTCCAGTCTCTCCTTAAAAACTTATGAACATTTTTCACACTTACAACCGTCGCAGCATCCTCGTGATCACTTGATCAAAATTCAGATGGTTGCCAACTGACTTGTATTTATGATGGTCGCTGTGTCCCGGGGGGGGGGAAGGAAGTCACATGATCCCCTGTTGCGAAAGCAAAATCAACAGGGAAGCCCAGATTCACTTAGCAACGGTGATAAGAAAGGTTGTCAAATGGGGCATCGAGCAACTGTCACGCTTCGCAACAGAAACTTTGGGGTGAATTGTGGTCATAAGTCAAAGACTAGCTGTGCAAAAAAAGAGACCAGATGAACTGCATGATACAGATACCTGGGGAGCTCACCTGTTCTTGCTCTCTGATCTGCCCACCTGTCTGTTGAAAGGCTCCTAGTTAGAGCGGTGAACCCCAGAGCTGAGCCCCATTGCTGAACACAGGTTGCTAAACGTGATTTGAGGATCGCAGCTGGAAGGACCGCAACGTGTGTGTTCCAGCCTGGGCAGGTTTTTGACCCATGTGCCAATCCCTAAGGCGATGGGCTACGCTGGGGTTCACCTGGGCGCAGGGGAGACTGTCAGGAGGTGAGACGTGTAGAGCAGCCAACTCTTTTGAAGCCAGGTCAATACCATCCATCAGAGGAGCGGCTCAGACAGAGAGAGAAGGCAACCGGTCTGCTTCTGGCTGAAACCACTTGAAACAGACCGGAGCGTTGACAGATCTTATGGGAGGTCTCCTTCAGCCACACCTGGGTGGCCAGGTCTTGGTTCTCTGGCTCAAAAAAAGCGGTCTGACTGATTAAAAGGTCATTGTCATTTTTGTGGATATGGGCGTCTCTACCTTTCTACAAGACGCTTTGAGCAGGGCACGGATTCGAATCCTGAACTTTCTCTGCCAGGGCCTCTGTGGTCCATGAAGGTGTGAGAAACAAAAATTAGGAAGAATGGGCATTTGTGAAATGGACGCACATAATGCAATTGGTCACACCTCTTTCCCAAACCGTTTTCAAAATGCAATTTAGGCTTTAAAATCTAGGCTAGGAACAACAGTGGTTCTCAACCTTGGCTACTTTAAGATAAGTGGACCCAGAATCCCCCAGCCACCATGCATGGACTTCAACTCCCAGAATTCCCCAGCCACCATGCATGTTCTACTCCTAGAATCCCCCAGCCACCATGCATGGACTTCAACTCCCAGAATTCCCCAGTTACTATGCATGGACTTCAATCCCCTGAATTCCCCAGCCTCCACATGTTGACTTCCATCCCAGAATTCCCCAGCCACCATGCATGGACCGATTCCCAGACTCTCCCAGCCGCTGTGCATGGACTTCAACTCCCAGAATTCATGCACATTGATTAGGCTCAGAAATTTAAAAAAAAGAAAAAGGTTTGAGGCGGATGGGTTTAATAAATAAATAAATGTGAGACAAGCAGGAAATACAAAATACAAAAAACTACATTTCCCAACATCCCTGGGAAGCAGGACCAGAGAGAAGAGAGGCTAAAACCTGAAATCTCAACACAACCAAGTTTTCGATTAGTTATGCCTTACTCTTTAGATTATGGCTTAATCTTGATATCGGTGGGATCTTGGGTTTTCCATTGGTTATGTCTTAGTCCAGAGATCTTCAAACTTGGCCATTTTATGACTTGTGGACTTTAACTCCCAGAATTCCCTAGCTAGCACGTGCTGGCTGAGGAATTATGGGAGTTGAAGTCCACAAGCCATAAAAGGGCCAAGTTTGAAGACCCCTGTCTTAGTCTTTATATTGTACCTTTATTTTTAGATTGGATGGAGCTTGGGTTTTTGATTGGTTATGCCTTAACTTTTAGATTGTGCCTTAATTTTTAGATTCAGATTTCTAGATTTGATTTTATATCGTTTTTACCTTGGTTATGCCTCAGTTCTTAGATTGTGCTTCACTTTTTAGTTTGATTGGACCTCAGGTTTTCAATTGGGTTTTAGATTGTGCCTTAATTTTTAGATCTGGCTTTTTAGCTTTAATTTTAGATCGTGTTTAGATTGCTTTGGGACTTGGCTTTTAGATGATTACCACTGCTCTTTAAACAGATTTTATCTTAGTTTGCAAATTGGTCCTGCCTTCACTTTACAATAGTAATACTACAATAGTAATAGTAATACAGGTAGTCCTCGATTTACGACCACAATTGAGCCCAAAATTTCTGTTGCTAAGTGAGACATTTGTTGACTTTGGCCCCATTGGACGAACTTTTTTGCCACAGCTGCTAAGCAAAATCCCAGAAAGTTGGGAAGTTAGTCACCCGGTTGTTAAGTGAATCTGGGCTTCCCCATTGACTTTGCTTGTCAGAAGGTCGCAAAAGGGGATCACGTGACCCTGGGACACGGCAACCGTCATTAAATACGAACCAGTTGCCAAACGTCTGAATTTTGATCACGTGACCCTGGGGATGATGCAACGCCCATAAGGGTGAAAAAATAGTCCTAAGTCACTTTTTTAGTGCCGTTGGAAACTCGAACGGTCACTAAACAAACTCTTGTAAATGGAGGACTGTCATAAGTCCGCCTTAATCTTTTGCCTGATCCGTGCCTTAATTTTAGGGAGATCCTGAGTTGTCCATACAGATGCCCGACCTAGGAGTACATCTGGAGAAGGGGGAGAGAGAGAAAAACCTTGTATTTCCAAATTCTAGGGGGGTGGTGAGCCCCATCTCACCTGCTCTGGCAGGGAACAATAGTCTTTGGAGTCCCTGCCCTGCCATTGGAACACGCACCCTGCAGAATTAAAAAAAAAAAAAAAAAGTTAGGAAACGTTTGTTTCTACTCTTCCTCTCCAGTTTTGGATTCTGCTTGCCCCTCCCCTTCTCCCAATCCTCAATTTCTGTCTCTCCCAGAGACCCCCAACCCCTTCATGAGCCAGCCCTGGTTTCCCTAAGGGGGTGTGTGTGGCTGCCCAGGGGTGTGTGTGGAACACATCAAAGGCCAGCCAGAGTTTTATCCTGCCCCTTCTTATGGTGTGATGTTTAATTTGGGGTGGGGGCAACAAGAGCCAGACCCTCTTCAACCTGCAGGGGGTAAAGGGGTGTATGTGGGGCACAGGGTTGCTTTTTTGAATCAATTAGCAATCTGCAAGGGGGCTGCTATTTGCAAGACACCCCCACAGTTCTGCATTAGGTTGGGTTTTCCTCCTCCATTCTCACGCCTTTCCTCTATATGGCCCCCTCCCTTTTTTATTTTTCACAGCCTCTCAAGTACCTGCTAACCTGGCCATTTCCCTTTGGCCATCCCACCCACCTCTGGGGCCCACTCCCAGATGAAAAGCCCCCCCCCCAGGGGAAGCAGCAATGCAAAGGAAGAGGGGGGGGGCACATCTGCCCAAAACCCCAGCCATAAAATTCTTTTCAAGGGCTTGAGAGGTGGGGAGAAGGGGGAGACTGAGGCTGTCTGCTCATTTGCAATTGACAGGTGGGGTGTGAGAGGGAGGGAGGGAGGGAAGGGAGACTTTGGAGGGGAGGGGTCTGTACAGCTTCACTTCCAGCATTTTGGAGAAGGGGTCTTGGGGGGTGGCCCTTTCCTCTCAGCCATGCCTACCCTGCAGGGTTGTTGTGGGAAAATGGACAGGGAGATCATCTAGAAGTCTACTGTATTAAAATATGGATAAATGCAGGTGGACTGGAAGAAGGGTGGACTTTGATTCCCAGAATTCCCTAGCCAGCATACTGGCTGGAGAATTATGGGAGTTGGTCCATTCATGCTGGCTGAAGAATTCTGGGACTTGAAGTCCACTCATGCTGGATGAGGGATTCTGGGAACTGAAGTCCATTCATGCTGACTGGGGAATTCTGGGAACTGAAGTCCACTCATGCTGGATGAGGGATTCTGGGAACTGAAGTCCACTCATGCTGGATGAGGGATTCTGGGAATTGAAGTCCATTCATGCTGACTGGGG
>NW_015386586.1:464553-467895 GCF_001527695.2 Protobothrops mucrosquamatus | reverse complement strand
AAGTGACCAAAACCTGCTGCAACCACCCAGCAGACGGGGGGGGGGGGAATAAAAACCAAACACTCCCCACCCCACCCCCACTGCCAATCCTCAACAGAAATGCTCACAACAATGAAAACCTCAGACAGGAGGAAGAGCGCCACCGGGTGGGCAGGCAGGTGTCTTGCCCCGCTGTGGCTTGGGGGGCACTTTTTTCAATGCCATTGTAACTTCGAACAGTCACTAAGCGAACTATTGTAAGTCGAGGACTACCTGTACTTTATCACTTTTTTCCTTTTTTTTGGGAGGGGGGTCATCAAGTTTTTGACACCTTGCTAGGCGACTGGTGGTACTCGGATATTGCCATATCCTAAAAGTGATACAATGGGTGAAAAGGTTGAAAAGCCCTGTTCTAGTTCAATTCCCTTCTCAAGGAAGAGTCATAGAATAGCAGAGTTGAAAGGGACCTTGGAGGTCTTCTAGTCCAACCCCCAGCTCAAGCAGGAGACACTATATCATTTCATATAAATCCCTAGAGGAAATGAAGTCAGGATAGCAGAACAGCAGATAGCAGAACAGATAAAGCACTGAGCATTGCCTTTACTCATGTGCTCCTATCAAAACTGGAAAGAACAGGAGACTGGAATAGAATAAAGCTGAAAGGAACCCAGGAGGTCTTCTAGTCCAGCCCTCCCCCCACTTAAGCAGGAGAACCTATACCATCTCAGACAGGTGGCTGCCCAGCCACTTCTTAACAACCTCCAGTGATGGAGCACCCACGATTTCTGAAGGCAAAGCTGTTCCACTCGTTGATTGTCCTCACTGTTAGGAAGTTTCTCCTTAATTCCAGGTTGCTTCTCTCTTTGATCAGTTTCCTGCATTCAGGTGCTTTGGAGAATAAGTTGACCCTCTCCTCTTTGTGGCAGCCCCTCAAATACAGGAACGCTGCTATTATATCTCCCCTATTTCTTCTTTTCTTTAGACTAGCCAAACCCAAGTCCCGCAGCCGTTCTTCGTAGGTTTTAGTCTCCAGGCCTTGGATCATCCTAGTTGCTCTTCTCTGCACTTTTTCCAAACTCCAACATCTTTTTTGTGATATGGTGACCAAAACTGGCTGTAGTATTCCAGATGTGGTCTTACTAGGGTTTTATAAAATGGTAGTAATACCTCGCGTGATCTTGATTCTATGCCTCTGTTTATACAACCCAGGATTGTATTAGCTTTTTGGGCTGCTGCTGCACACGGCTGGCTCATGGTCAAGGGATCGTCCACTAGGACTCCAAGGTCCCTCTCACAGTTGCTGTGTTTGAGCCAGGCCTCGCCTAATCTGTACTTGTACCTTTAATTTTTCCTGCCTAAATGTAAAACTTTGCTTTTCTCCACATTGAAACTCATTTTGTTGGACAAGGCAACAAAACGTTGCAAAATGTTTACATTTCTCCAGGAACATTTTTCTGGGATCAAACAGGGGACCCTAACAAAATTCAGAAATTTTGTATGCTTTTCTAGTGCTGTCAGTGTTTTATCATGTTTAAATTTGACATGCAAGTGATCCTTGACTTATGACCAGTTGTTTTATGACTGTTCAGAGTTATGATGGTCTTCGAAAGGGTATTTTACAACCTGTAAACAGCTTCCGGCAACATTTCAAATTGTCTCTTATTTATTCATAACTTATTTATTTATGTCCACCTTTATTATTTTCATAAACAGCTCAAGGCAGGGAACAAACCTAATCCTTTCTCCTTCTGCTGTTTTTCCTACAATAATAACTCTGTAAGTTGGTTGGGCTGAGAGAGAGTCACCGAGCTGTGGCTTTATATCTAAGGAGGCACTAGAATTCACTGTCTCCTGGTGATTGGCCCAGAGTCGCCCAGCTGTGGCTTACAAGGTTAGGGTACGACTAGAATTCACCATCTCCTGGTGATTGGCCCAGAATCACCCAGCTGTGGCTTCCAAGGCTAAGGTGGGGCTAGAACTCACTGTCTCCTGGTGATTGGCTCAGAGTTGCCCAGTTGGCTTTCAAGCTAAGGTGGGACTAGAATTCACTGTCTCCTGGTGATTGGCCCAGAATCACCCAGCTGTGGCTTCCAAGGCTAAGGTGGGACTAGAACTCACTGTCTCCTGGTGATTGGCTCAGAGTTGCCCAGTTGGCTTTCAAGCTAAGGTGGGACTAGAATTCACCATGTCCTGGGCATTGGCATAGAGTCACCCAGCTGTGGTTTACAAGGCTAAGGTAGGACTAGAATTCACCGTCTCCTAGTGATTGGCCCAGAGTCACCCAGCTGTGGCTTCCAAGGCTAAGGCGGGACTAGAACTCACCATCTCCTGACTTTGAACAGTGACTAAATGAACTGTTGTAACTCGAGGACCACCATTAAACCGCTCCATAGTACTTTATAGCAATCTCTGGGCGGTTTATAAAAGTCAGTATATTGATCCCCAACAATCTGGGTCTGATTGGCCCAGAATCACCCAGCTGTAGCTTCCAAGGCTAAGGTGGGACTAGAACTTAATGTCTCCTAGTGATTGGCCAAGAGTCGTCCAGCTGGCTTCCAAGGCTAAGGTGGGACTAGAACTCACCGTCTCCTGCTGATTGGCCCAGAGTCACCCAGCTGGCTTTCCTGCCTGAGGTGGGACTAGAGCTCACCATCTTCATCATACATCACTTTTTTCAGTGATATTGCAACTTTGAATAGTCACTACACAAATACTTGTAAGTCAAGGACTACCTGTACTGTTTGTTAACCGCAATAAATATCTCCTCCTCCCCTTTCTCCTCCTCCTCCTCACTGCAACACAGCACAACACCACAATGTTGCTTTTGTCATCAGGTTGGCAACCAAAAGGAAAAAAAAATCCATATTATTTTCTTGGCAACTTTACAAAAATGATTCGCCATGCCTTTTTTTTTGGAGATTTTTCTTTCCAACTTCCCCTTCTAGTCCAGAGGTCTCCAAACTTGGCAACTTTGAGATGGGTGGACTTCAACTCCCAGAATTCTCCATTCCGCCATGTTGTCTGACTGGGGAATTCTGGAAATTGAAATCCTCAAGTCTTAAAGCTGCATGACTGGCTGAGGAATTCTGGGAGTTGAAGTCCTCAAGTCTTACATTGCTAGCTGAGGAATTCTGGGAGTTGAAGTCCCCAAGTCTTAAAGTTACAGTGCTGGCTGAGGAATTCTGGGATTGAAGTCCCCAAATCTTAAAACTGCATGGCTGGCTGAGGAATTCTGGGATTGGTCCCCAAGTCTTAAAGTTACATTGCTGGCTGAGGAATTCTGGGAGTTGAAATCCCCAAGTCTTAAAGTTATATTGCTGGCTGAGGAATTCTGGGAGTTGAAGTCCCCAAGTCTTAAAGTTA
>NW_015386586.1:433093-464458 GCF_001527695.2 Protobothrops mucrosquamatus | reverse complement strand
TTCTGGGAGTTGAAGTCCCCAAGTCTTAAAGTTACATTGCTGGCTGAGGAATTCTGGGATTGAAGTCCCCAAATCTTAAAACTGCATGGCTGGCTGAGGAATTCTGGGATTGGTCCCCAAGTCTTAAAGTTACATTGCTGGCTGAGGAATTCTGGGAGTTGAAGTCCCCAAATCTTAAAACTGCATGGCTGGCTGAGGAATTCTGGGATTGGTCCCCAAGTCTTAAAGTTACATTGCTGGCTGAGGAATTCTGGGAGTTGAAGCCCCCAAGTCATAAAAGCTGCCAAATTTGGAGACCTCTGTCTTAATCCAAAGCAGAACATCCTTTTCTCGTGGTCACCGATCCTGTTGCTAACCACAACCAACACTGGTTAGTAGTTGTTCCAGATCAGCCCCCAGCAACCATCTGCGGTGGACCCAAAGGAAGACTGCAGTTTGAAAAATCAGGCTGACGAAATGATGATCCGGACCAGCCCATTTTCCAAGATTAAAAAAAAACCCAACAACAACAGCTTTTGCAAAAACAGAAAGGAAGGGGAAAAAAATTGGATACTTACTGTTTGGAGGATGCAAATCAATTTTGTGTCAAACAGTGAATAGATTGTGTAAATATTGCGGCGAAGGGTTTCGTGGCCCACAAAACTGTGAAAAGCCAGAGGAACAAGTCAGCCAGACAAGATGATTAAAATGAAAAGCCGGAGGTAAAAATGTTACTTTCCACCTTGTTTTCACTCCTTTCCTTCTTTGGAGCCCCAAGCTAAGAAAAGATCTCTGCTCAATTTTATTTTATTTTATTTATTTATTTTTGCTGAAATGAAAAAGGGGGAAAAAATTAAGTAAAAGATGTTAAGAGATTTGGGTCTCAGCCAGCCTGTTGACAGAGCTCTGACACGCTTTTAATGATTCTGAATTGGGTGGCTGTTGCCCAAACATTCCTGAGATGGTTGGATTTAATCACCCATCTCTTGTTCTAAATTATTTTCTTCGCCTCATTAATTTTCAGGTTCCTTCTGGGACATCTGGGGAGGGAGGAAAAAAATGTAATTTTTCTCTCTTTGGATGTCTGGGAAAACAAATAAGCAGATGGGGGGTGGGTGTTCCTCCCTATTAGGATTGCGTGGAATAGGGCAAAAGTTTGATAGTTTAGATGAGAGAGAGGGAAAGGGAGAGGGAGAAGGAGAGAGAGGAGTGAAGGAGGAGTGTATGGATGGATGATAGATAGATAATAGAGATGATTGATAATGACAAATGGCTGGAGAGAAGGACGGATGGGGAGAGAGAGGGATGATAGATAGATAGATAGATAGATAGATAGATAGATAGATAGATAGATAGATAGATAGATGGATGGATGGATGGATGGATGGATGGATGGATGGATGGATGGATGGATGGATGGATAGATAATGGTAGATAGATAAAGTGATAGATATAGACAGACAGACAGACACAGACAGATGAATGGAGGGAGGGATGAAGGGAGGGAGAGAATGAGTGGATGGATATAGATGATAGATGAATACATAGATAATAGAGAGAAATAGATGATAGATGATGGAGGGAAGGAGAGAAAGGGTAGCTAGTTAGCTAGCTAGATAGCTAGATAGATGGACGGACGGATGGGATAGATAGATAGATAGATAGATAGATAGATAGATAGATAGATAGATAGATAGATAGATAGATAGATAGATAGATAGATAGATAGATAGATAGATAGATAGATAGATGATGGATAGATAGATAGATAGAGGGGGGGATGGATGGATGGTGGGTTGATGGTATGGAGGGAGAGAGGGATACATAGAGACAGAGAGATATCATAGATAGATGATAGATAGGATAAGATAAATTGTCAGACAGACAGACAGACAGATACAGATTGCACAAGTGATATTGGGGTGATGGGCATCTCCAAGATTTCTGCCCGATTTTGCACCAGTGACAAACCGAAATTCAAACCCTATTGCTAAACCCCGATCCATGACTCCTAAGTCTGTCGTCCTTGATCCATGGGACCCAACTGGTTTTTAAAATCCAGTTAGCCCCCCCCCCTTCTCCCTTGCTTGGACTCCAGCGCCCATGTATGTGTGGAACGTCAGCTCTGCCTTTTTCCTTGTGCAAATGTGGGGTGTGCAGCAATTCATGATTCCGAGTTGATCTGCTTTACAGGAAGCGAGGAATTCCTTAGGGGGCTCTCTAAAACCTTGCTGCCCCCCCCCCAAAAAAAAGAAAAAAAAAAAAAAGGAAATTAAATTAAAATTAAACCCCCTTCCTTTTAGCAACTTGGCCTTCCAGCTCGGTATCCCTCGAGGGATCCATAATGGTGTAATTGAGGCGGTTAGTCTGGACTCTGGTGTGACATTGTGCGAACATGAATGAAGCTGGCCACGCAGGGCTGGGATGCACCGCGAGGAACCGCTGGACTCTATTCAGGCCGCGTCTGATGTGTTTCATTGCTCCTCGCCCCTCAAATTCCTGGCCCAGTGGTGGGTTTTTCTCTGGGTTTTGTTACTGTTTCTTAAAGACCTCGGCAGGCTGCCGGGCCTGAAAGGAATCAAATTATTAAAGATTTTGTGGAAAATCCAAGGAGAATGGACCCCATTCTATAAGAAGGATGGCATTGTGTCTCCGGAGGGGAAGGTTCTCAGCTGCTCGGTGCCGCACAGCGCTCAAGTCGGCTTTTGTGGCCTTAACCCTTTCAAAAGGAGGAAAATGATACTTAGCCGAGCACAAAATGCGCTCTTCGTCACCCCTTTCTTTCTGTTTTTCTTTATTTCTGTTTTTCTCCCTTCTCCCTCCCTTCCTATCTGCCTCCTTCCATCTCTCCCTCTGTCTCTTCTTCATTTATTTATCTATTTCTTTTCTTCCTCTTTCCTTCCTTCCATCCTCTGTACTTCCTTCTTTTCTTCTTCTATCCTTTCTTCCTTCTCTCCCTTTTTTTCATTTCTTTTTCTTTCTTTCTTTCTTTCTTTCTTTTCCTTCCTTCCCTCCCTCCCTTTACCTTCCTTTCTTTCTTCTCTCCCTCCTTTCCTTCCACTCTCCCTCCTTTCTCCCTCCCTACTTTCCTTCCACTAACTTCCTTCCTTCCTTCCTTCCCTCCCTTTCCTTCCTTCCTTCCTTCCTTCTTCTTTCTTTCTTTCTTTCTTTCTTTCTTTCTTTCTTTCTTTCTTTCTTTCTTTCTTTCTTTCTTTCTTTCTTTCTTTCTTTCTTTCTTTCTTTCTTTCTTTCTTTCTTTCTTTCTTTTATCCTAAAGGTTTTTTATCACTCCATGTCGCTCTCCAATCCAGTTTCACCTTATTATTTTTGTTTTCAACACAAAACAGGAATTTGAGTTCTCTGGATGTTTTCCTTTCAAAGCTGGCTCAAAAGGATGTAAAATGAAGAATTAGGAACCAGGAAGGCAAAGGCTGGGTGGATAGGTGGATAGGAAGGAAGAAGGGCCAAGTCAGTCCCCAGGGAATTAATTGTTTGTGTTTAGAAGTGTGTTTCTTCCAGTCCCACCTTGATGCACTATTTAATCTAAACATTAAGAGGAAAATTATCCAGGCTGGTCCCTTTGGAATTAACAGAATAACGAAATTATTTGGTCTAGGGGTCTTCTAGTCCAACCCCCCTGCTCAGGCAGGAAACCCTATACCATTTCAGACAAATGGCTGTCCAGTCTCTTCTTAAGAACTTCCAGTGTTGGAGCATTCACCGCTTCTGGAGGCAGGTTGTTCCACTGGTTAATTGTTCTAACTGTCAGGAAATTTCTCCTTAGTTTCAGGTTGCTTCTCTCCTTGATCAGTTTCCACCTGTTGCTTCTTGTCCTGCCTTCAGGTGCTTTGGAGAACAGCTTGACTCCCTCTTCTTTGGGGCAGCCTCTGAGATATTGGAACACTGCTATCATGTCTCCCCTCGTCCTTCTTTTCCTTAAACTAGACATACCCAATTCCAGCAACCGTTCCTTATATGTTTTAGCCTCCAGTCCCCTAATCCTCTTTGTTGCTTTTCTCTGTACTCTTTCTAGAGTCTCAACATCTTTTTTACATCGTGGTGACCAAAACTGGATGCAGTATTCCAAGCGTGGCCTTACCAAGGCGTTGTAAAGTGGTATTAACACTTCACGTGATCTTGATTCTATCCCTCTGTTAATGCAGCCTAGCACTGTGTTGGTTAAACCTGGCTTGGCCATTCTCGCCATCTCTTTCTTAGTGACCACTGAGGGCCATCCCACTATCTCAGATGCCAGAGTTGGCAAGGTGAGCCTGTTCTCTCTTTCACATCCTGCTCTTTGTGGGAAACAATGTCAAGCTAACCCACATGCCGAGCAGATAACAACATGTTAACATTGGTTAAGAAGCTGGGCTGGGCGGTAGAATGGATTCCCCCAAGTTTGCATGGAGACTCTGGGGAGGGGGCCAGGAGCCACGGCAAGGCGCTTTGTGTGGCGGGCAACACAATTTCGTGACCTGTGATTGTTGTGCATTTGCACAAAGGCTGGTTTTTTTCAGGGGGAGCCTTGCAAACCCCACACAGTGCTTTACAAAAGGGAGGGGGAGGGAAGAATCAGCAAATATAGATAGTCCTCTACTTACAACAATTCATTTAGTGACGGCTCAAAGTTACAACAGCGCTGAAACAAAA
The DNA here is from genome assembly GCF_001527695.2 of Protobothrops mucrosquamatus. Taxonomy (NCBI): domain Eukaryota; kingdom Metazoa; phylum Chordata; class Lepidosauria; order Squamata; family Viperidae; genus Protobothrops; species Protobothrops mucrosquamatus. The sequence goes on along the minus strand of NW_015386586.1, from coordinate 459,829 downwards.
TTACATGATCATTTTTCACACTTACGATCGTTGTGGCATCCCCAGGATCAAATTCAAACGCTTGGCAACAGACTCGTATTTATGGCGGTTGCTCTATCCCGGGGTCACGTGATCCCCTTTTGCGATCTTCTGACGAGCAAAGTCAAAAAAGAGAAACTGGATTCGTTTAACAACCGTGTGACCGACTTTACAATTGCAGCGATTCACTTAACAATGGTGGCAAGAAAGGTCGTAAAATGGGGGAAAACTCGCTTAACAACTGTCTTGGCTAGCAACAGACCTTTGGGGCTCCATTGTGGTCGTACGTTGAGGACCACCTGTAGAAAACTGGATGAAAAGCCTATTTCTCCCCCTGAGACGGATAACCCAACGGTTGTCAGCCAGAGCACAAATCAAAGCATCAGACGACTCATCTCTTTAAAGTCTGGGAGGATTAAAAAGAGAAGGAAAATTCTGAAAAAGCACAACCAAGGTGTGCGCTTTGACTTAACCACAGGGGAAAAAAAAATATCTCTTCCCCCCAAACAACAAAATAAAAGAAAGGAAGAAAGAAAGAAAGAAAGGGCGAGCAAGAAAGAATGTCTTGCCTTTGGAGCCATCATCGTAAAGCACGGGATTAGGAAGAAAATTTCGCTCACCACATCTGTCAGCCGAATGGCAAAAAGGCAGGTTTTAATTGCCGGGATCTTCCTGCATCTGTTTGGATTGTTGAAAGGGAACAGAGGGATCTCTCCTGAAAAGCACTTGGGAGATTGCGAGGTGCAAAAAAAGGAAAATAGCGCTTTTTAGGTGTGCAGAAGTCAGCTAAAGCCATTCTCTCTCTCTCTCTTTCTCCCTCTCATTCTCTCTTTCTCTTTCTTTCTCTCTTTCTCTCATTCTCCCTCTCTCTCTTTCTCTCTTTCTCCCTCTCATTCTCTCTTTCTTCCTCTCATTCTCTCTCTCTTTCTTCCTCATTCCCCCTCTCTTTCTCCCTCTCATTCTCTTTCTCTCTCTCTCTTTCTCCCTCTCATTCTCTCTCTTTCTCCCTCTTTCTCTCTCTCTTTCTCCCTCATTCTCCCTCTCTCTCTCTCTTTCTCCCTCTCATTCTTTCTCTCTCTCTTTCTCCCTCTCATTCTCTCATTCTTTCTTTCTTTCTCTTTCTCCCTCTCTCTTTCTCCCTCTCATTCTCTCTCGTTCTTTCTTTCTCTTTCTCCCTCTCATTCTCTCTCTCTCTTTCTCTTTCTTTTTCTCTTTCTCTCATTCTCCCCCTCTCTCTCTTTCTCCCCCCCCCCCCTCTCTCTCTCTCTCTCTCTCTCTCTCTCTCTCTCTTTAAGAAAATTGTATTGATTTTCTAGTTTTACATTTAAATATTTGAAAAGCAACATGGCGGTTCATTTGGTCCATAATCCAGTAACATACAAATATCTTTAGTACAGGTCTCAAACTATTACATTAAATATTTCCTCTTTTTTCCCCTTAGTATTTACTGTCTCATATTTAAATTAATACAATTCTTATTTCTATCGATTAAGTAAAAATAACTTTCTTACGTTTATCAATAATTTGTTTATACATATCCTATTTGTTTTAACATTCAATCTTTTTAGACAGTCAATGTCCTGTTTAAGTTTTTTACAATTTTTAGTTCTCCATTAATATTTAGATTTAAGGTTTAATATTTATAATTTCCAAGTTTTAAATAACCCCAATTCCCTTTATCACAATTCATCAGAAGATCTAATGTTCAGAATACACGTCTTATCTATTTGAATTCTCACCGTTTTACATCAACCAATTAATAGTACAATATAATATTCTTATTTTCTAGTAATTTCCAAATATCTTAAATTTAATAACCAAAATTTCTCTTATTTCAACATTTAATACTTCCTCTCTTTTTCTCTTTATCTACTATCTCATATTTAAGCTAGTAATTTTTATTATTGCTGCTAAATAAGAACATATTTATTACATTCATTGATACATTTTTAGCTTATATATATCTTAATTACCTTTACATTTAACCTTTATAAGCAAATCAATGTTCAAATTTAACTGTTAATATTTATACTTCCAAGTTTTAAATGACAAAAGTTTTCTTTATCTCCACTCATAACAATATCTAGTATTCAAAATACACATCTCATCTATTTAAGTATATTCTATTAATTCTTACTAGTAAGTCAAAACCCCAAATTTCTTCAGTCTTATTCTAACTTTCTTTCTTTGCAAAATCGTCTCCCATGTCCGTGCTTTTGAGTCATCCAATAAATCTCCCTGTGTTGTTATATGTATTGTTTGACATAGAAAAAACCATCCAGTCGCCATTTTTTTGAGGACTAACAAATTGTCTATTTTTCCATCTCGACGTAGTTGTCCTGAACTGTTTATCTTCTCTTCAATCTGTTTTTCTTCTTGATCCTCAGGTTTCTTCTGACTTATGTAGAGTCTTTTCCCTTTTCCATATTGTCAGTCCCTTTTCTGGATTTTCCATTGACCGTATTTGTTGATCAATTGAGTCTTCTGTCATAATACTTAATTGTTCCACTTTTTTGTTATATTCTGTACAGTTGATTTTTCAGTTGTAATCAAAGTTTGAGTTCGTATCTCTGGACTGATATCTTGTTCTTTTCTGTTACCGCTTATTTCATCAGTAGCTGTAAGAATTGTTTGATGAATTGCTTTCAACATAAAGAGAATCTGTTCCTGATCTTCATCCATATTCTTTTAGTAGTGTATTAGGTTAAAAGCTTTACTATCAGAGAATGCAGAAAAAAATTTTTTGTCGCTGAGTATGGAACACAGCTGGGCTTCTCACAACTGATGTCTCAAGGTTACATAGGCCTTATCTATTGTGGGCTGCTGGCCAAGCCTCTTTTAAGCAATAACAAATTGCAATATCAGGTTTAGCCACGTCGCCCCTACCAGTTAAGATTTTCTTTTAAATCCAAAGTTTTATAAACTTTTCAGTTTTGCCTCTTTTTTATAAGTAAAAATCCAGATCTTCAGTAAGAATAGAAAATCTTTTAGTCCACAAGCTTTAAAAAATAAAATTCTAATTAGGATGAAGTTATTCTTGCAATGTTTTTAACTCCCCTGGATAGTCAGTCACCGCTGTTTCTAGAGGGAGGGATAAAATCTCCCTTCCCTCTCCACAGGGGGGAAAGTAGCTTATACAGGTAAAAAAAATAGTTAGGATTTAAAAGAGGTAGATCTCACGCAGTCTCGTCCACACTGCTTTATAATTGCCTGGTGGCAAGTGTGACTTCATCTGTCTGCAGCCTAGTGATGAGACATATTGCTATGGCCGGTCTTTCATCCGCCGGTTTGGAGGTGGGAGGGCTACTGAGGGACCAGAAATGAGGGATCCCCTCATTTCTGGTCACCCCTACAGGGTCCCCCAGCGAAGCGAAACTGGACGTGGAAGACGGAGCCCGCTTTCCAAACGTCCATGGGGCCGCGTCAGCAAACTGAGTCTCTCCTCCCTCCCTCCCTCCCTCTCTCTCTCTCATTCTCCCTCTCATTCTCTCTCTCATTTTCCCTCTCATTCTCTTTCTCTCTTTCTCTCTATCTCATTCTCCCTTTCATTCTCTCTTTCTCTCTCTCATTCTTTCTCTCTCCCTCCCTCCCTCTCTCTCTTTCTCCCTCCCCTTCTCTGTCTCTCTCTCTCTCTCTCCTTCCTCACCTCTTTCTCTCTCCATCCTTCCCTTTCTCTATCCCTCTTTCAATCTCTTTCTTTCTCACTATCTTTCTCTCCCTCCCTCCCTTTGCTCTCTCTCTCCCTTCCTTTCTCTCTTCCTTCCCTCCCTACCTCCCTCCCTCCCCTTCTTTCTTTCCCTCCCTTCCTTTCTCTCTCTTCCTCCCTCCCTCCTCTCTCTCATTATCCCTCATTCTCTTTCTCTCTCTCTTTCTCCATTTCATTCTTTTTCTCTCTCATTCTCTCTCTACCTCCCTTTCTCTCTTTCTCTCCCTCCCTCCCCTTCTCTCTCTATCTCCCTCTTATTCTTTCTTTCTCTCTCTTCCTCCCTTTCTCTTTCTCTCTCCCTCCCCCCTTCCTCTCTTTCTCTCCCTCCCTCCTTCTCTCTCTCTCCCTCCCTTTCTTTCTCACTCTCCCCCATTCTTTCTCTCCCTCCCTTTTTCTCTTTCTCTCTCTCTCTCCCTCCCTCCTTCTCTCCCTTTCTCTTTCTCTGACTCAATCTCCCTTATTCTCCCTCCCTCTCCTGCCCTTTCTCTCTCCCTCTTTCTTTCTCCCTTTCTCTCCCTCCCTCTCCCTCTTTCTCCCTCTCCCTCCCTTTTCTCGTTCTCTCCCTCCCTTTCTCTTTTTCTCTCAATCTCCCTTTCTCTCTCCCTCCCTTTCTCTCTCCCTCCACTTTTCTCTTTCTCTCTCTCCATTTCTCTCTCTCCCCCTCCCTCTCTCTTTCTCTCTCTCCCCCTCCCTCTTTCCCTTTCTCTCATTCTTTCTCTCTCCCTCCCTCCTTCTCTCTCCCTCCCTCTCTTTCTCTCTCTCTCCCTTTCTCTCTTTCTGTCCCTTCCTTTCTCTCTCTCTCTCCCTCCCTCTCTTTATCTCTTTCTCTCCCTTTCTTTCTCAATCTTCCTCTTATTTTCTTTCTCTCTCTCCTTCCCTTCCTCCTTCTCTTTCTTTTTCTCTGTCCCATCCTCTTTCCCTCTCCCTCCCTCCTCTCTCTCCCTCTCATTCTCTCTCCCTCCCTTTTTCTCCTTTTCTCTTTCACTTCCTCTCTCTTTCTCTCTCCCTCCCTTTCTCTCTGTCCCTCCCTCCTCTCTGTCCCTTCCTTTCTCTTTCTTTCTCTTTCTCAATCTCCCTCACATTCTCTCTCTCCCTTTCTCTTTCTTTCTCAATCTCCCTCATTCTTTCTCAATATCCCTCTCCTTCTCTCTCTTTCTCTCTCCTTCTCTCTCTCCCTCCCTTTCTTTCTTTTTCTCCCTTTCTTTCTCTCTCCCTCCTTCTCCCTCTTGCCCTCCTTCTTTCTCTTTCCCTCTCTCTCTCTCTTTCTCTCTCAATCTCCCTCTCGTCTCTCTCTCCCTGTCTCTCCTCTCTCCCTCCCCCCTTTCTCTCTCTCAATCTCCCTTTCTTTCTCCCTCCCACTCCCTCTTTCTCTCTCTCCCTCTCTCCTTCCCTCCTTCTCTTTCTCTCTCCCTTTCTCTTTCCCTCCCTCTCTTTCCCTCCCTCCCTTTTTCTCTTTCTCTCCCTTCCTCTCTTTCTCCCTCCCCCTCCCTCCCTCTTTGTCTTTTTCTCTTTTTCTTTCTCTCTCCTTCCCTCCCTCTCTCACACACACTCTTTCACTCTTTCTTTCTCTCTTCCTTCCTCTTTTTCTCCCTCTCCTTTCTTTCTCCCTCTTTCTCTCTCCCTCCCTTCCTTTCTCCTTCCCTCTCTCTCCCTCCCTCCCTCTCCCTCTCTTTCTTTCTCTCGCTGTCTCCCTCCCTTCCTCTTTCTTTGTCTCTCTCTCCCTCACTCCCTCACTCACTCACTCCCTCACTCACTCACTCCCTTTCTTTCTCTCCCTCCCTCCCTCCCCCCCTCTCTCTCTCTCTTCAGGTACATTGGACAGAGGAAACCCCACAATCATCCTCCTTCTCATCTCCTCCTCTAACTCCATTCTCTTATCAGTGATGATGTTTCCTAGTCGGGTCATGAAACATCTGCAAGTATATCATTAAGCTCAGAGGGCACCAAGGATTCCACAGTCCTCCTCCGGCTCCTGCTCCTCCTGCTCCTCCAACTCCATTCTCTTATCACTGCTGATGTTATCTAGTTGGGTCATGAAACATCTGCAAGTAAATCATTAAGGTCAGAGAGCAGCAAGGGCTCCACAGTCCTTTTCTTCTTCTTCTTCCTCCTCCTCCTCCTCCTCCTCCAAATATTGCTTAAAGATTTGTTGGCAAAGTCACCCAACGAATGTCCTCACCAGACCCAAAGGGGGGAGGGAGGTTGAGGAACCTCATGTTTCATGAACCTCAAAGAACCTCAAGCTTCATGAACCTCAAGCTTCATGAACTCTAACCCTAACCATCTTAGGTGGTTTGAGAAACCTCAAACTCCATGGAACCTCAACTTTCATGAATCTCAACTTTCATGAGACCTAACCCTTAACCATCTTAGGTAGTCGGAGGAACCTCAGGCTTCATGAACTACAAAGAACTTCATGTTTCATGAACCTCAATGTTCATGAACTCTAATCCTAACCATCATAGGTAGTTGGTGGAACTTCAGGCTTCGTCAACCTCATAGAACTTCAAGTTTCATGAAACCTAAACCTAACCACTTTAGGTGGTTTAAGGCAGGGCTTTTCAACCTTTTCACCCATTGTACCACTTTTAGGATATGGCAACATCCGAGTACCTCCAGTCGCCTAGCAAGGTGTCAAAAACTTGATGACCAAAAAAAAGGAAAAAAGTGATAAAGTACAGGTAGTCCTCGACTTACAACAGTTCACTTAGTGACTGTTCAAAGTTACAATGGCACTGAAAAAAGTGCCCCCCAAGGCACAGCCGAGCAAGACACCTGCCTGCCCACCCGGCCGCGCTCTTCCTCCTGTCCGAGGTTTCCATTGGCGTGAGCATTTCTGTTGAGGATTGGCAGTGGGGGTGGGGTGGGGGTTGTTTGGTTTTTATTCCCCCCCCCATCTGCTGGGTGGCTGCAGCAGGTTTTGGTCACTTCACATGACCCTGGGACACTGTGACCGTCATAAATATGAATCAGTTGCCAAGCATCTGAATGTAAATCACAAGACCCTGGAGATGCTGCAACATTCCAGCTGATTGGCGCTTCTTCCGGGCTCAGCAGAAGCACCAGGATCAGCACAGAGCTCCAGCTGGAGCCTCGCACTGATCCTGGCGATTCCGCTGAGCCCTGACAGCCCTGCAGCTCCAGCCGTCTCTCGCTCAGGCTTGTGTGGTGCTGCCATCAGTTCAGCTCATTCCCCTCCCCGCTACCACTTTTCTGGGATGGTCGCGTACCACCTGCCAGGTGCCAATGTACCACAGGTGGTACCCGTACCACTGGTCGGAAAGCCCTGGTTTAAGGAAGCTGAAGCTTCATGCACTTGAACTTTCATGAATCCTAACCCTAACCATCTTAGGTAGTTTGAGGAACCTCAATTTTCATGAATTAGCAGAACCATCAGGGGCAAAATTCTAAAAAAAATGTGAAAGATCTTAGAGGAACTCATCAGGCACTGGGTGTGCAATGCCAAACTTCTAGAAGACAAAGAAAAATTGAAGGATAGGAGGAATTTGAGAAAAAGAGTTGGTTGGAAACCCTGAGGAGAGGAATTCCATCTAAATGAGGACATGTTACTGCAAGCTTTATGCTACTTGACTATTTTAAATCATATTTAATTTGGAGAAGTCATTTGGAGAAGTTCTGTGGTTGCTAGGATGGCAAATAAATGGTACACTGAATTATTACCAAGCTCTGGGGGAAGCTATGGGGCGTCTCTCCTCTGCCACAATGGCTTCCTTCCATAAATGAAAATATTTGGGGCAAGACGCGAGTTTCAAAAGGATCTTCACAGACTTGAGCACTGGGGCCTATCCAACAAAATGCAATTCGGTGGTGAGAAAAGAAAGGTTTTATATTTAGGCAGAAAAATGCTCAGGTGTAGAACAGGGAGTACGTAGCTTGACAAAAGAATTGGGAAAGGCATCTCAGAGTCCTAGTAGACAACCACTGAAAAATGAGCCAGCCGTCTGCTGCAGCTGCCAAAAAGGCCAACACAGTGCTAGGCTGCATTAACAGAGGGAGAGAATCAAGATCACTTGAAGTGTTAATACCACTTTTACAAGGCCTTGGTAAGGCCACACTTGGAATACTGCATCCAGTTTTGGTCACCACGATGTAAAAAAGATGTTGAGACTCTAGAAAGAGTACAGATTACAGTACTCTTGACAGTTAGAACAATTAACCAGTGGAACAACCTGCCTCCAGAAGCGGTGAATGCTCCAACACTGGAAGTTTTTAAGAAGAGACTGGACAGCCATTTGTCTGAAATAGTGTAGGGTTTCCTGCCTGAGCAGGAGGTTGGACTAGATGACCTCCAAGGTCCCTTCCAACTTTATTATTATTATTATTATTATTATTATTATTATTATTATTATTATTATTATTATTATTATTATTATTATTATTATTATTAATTATTATTATTATTATTATAATAGAAGAGCAAAGATGATTAGGGGACTGGAGGCCAAAGCATATAAGGAAATTTTGATGGAATTGGGTATGTCTAGTTCAGTGGTGGCGAACCTATGGCACGGGTGCCAGAGGTGGCACTCAGCCTTCTCTGTGGGCACGCGCGCTGTCGCCCCAGTTCTAGGCCTTCAGCTGGGTTTTATAAAACCTTTTCGCTTTAGGCCTCCGCCGCCATGTGCAAAAAAAAAAGGTTCAGTCAATTTCAACTTCTCGCGGGAAACAAAAAGATCTTGCAAAGTTGGAATTGATTGATTGAACTTTTTAGTCCCACCCAGTCTGCCGTTAGCACCGCAGCCACGCCCACCCAATGGGCCATGCCCACTCAATGGGCCACACCCACCCAGCACTCGACGATGCATAAGTGGGTTTTGGGTTGCACTTTGGGCACTCAGCGCTCCGTTCTGGACTAGTTTAATGAAAAGAAGGACGAGGGGGGACATGATAGCAGTGTTCCAATATCTCAGGGGCTGCCCCAAAGAAGAGGGAGTCAAGCTATTCTCCAAAGCGCCTGAAGGCCGGACAAGAAGCAACGGATGGAAACTAACCAAGGAGAGAAGCAACCTGGAACTAAGGAGAAACTTCCTGACAGTGAGAAAAATTAACCAGTGGAACAACTTGCCTCCAGATGTTGTGAATGCTCCAACACTGGAAGGTTTTAAGGAGAGACTGGGCAGAGCCATTTGTCTGAAATGGTATAGAGTCTCCTGCCTGAGAAGAGGGTTGGACTAGATGACCTCCAAGGTCCCTTCCAACTCTGTTATTTTGTTAGATGATGGTTAATTGGAACCATCTATGTTTTTTTCACCAGTTTGCTTTTATCTTTTAAATTTATTTTGGATGGATTTTAATACAACTATTCGTTTGGGGACCATTCAAAGTCACAGCATCACTGAAAAAAGTGACTTACTTAAGTCCTCGCACTTATGACTGATGCAGCATCCCTATGGTCACGAGATCAAAATGCGGATGTTTGGCAACCAGTGTGTATTTACAACTGTTGTAGCATCCCAGGGTTGTGTGATCATCATTTGCAATCTTTCCAGCCGGATTCCAACAAGCAAAGTCAATGGGGGAAACCAGTTTCACTTAACGACCACATGATTCATTTAACAACTGCTAAAATTTGCTTAACAATCATGGCAAAAAGGTCATAAAAGGGGGGCGGTTTGCTTTACTGCCACCCTGCTTAGCCATTGTGGTCATTAAATTGAGGACTCGCTATTTACAAATACAGGTAATCTTTGACTTACGACCAGAACGGAGCGCAAAATTTCTGTTGCTAAGTGAAATATTTATTGAGTTTTGCCCCATTTTATGAACTTTCTTCCCACATCTGTTAAGTGAATCCCTGCAGATGTTAAATTAGCAACATGGTTGCTAAATGAATCTGGCTCCCCCATTGATTTGTCTTGTCAGAAGGTCGCAAAACGGGATCACGTGACCCCGGGATGCTGCAGCACCGTCATAAATATGAGCCAGTTGCCGAGCGTCTGAATTTCGATCACGTGACCACATGGAGATGCTGCAAAGGTCATAACTCTGAAAAACGATAAGTCACTTTTTTCAATGCCACTGTAACTTTGAACGGTCACTAACTGAACCGTTGTAAGTCGAGGATTACCTGTATTGTGCATCCTTGCACACTTGAAGGAAGGGTAGATACTGAACCCGCCTTTGCAAAAAAAAAAAAAATGGAGTCAGAACAGGTCTCAAAGTTGCAAATTCTGCCGGTGATCTCTATGTGAGTTCGACAAATGTGCATTTCCAACACAAGATCTGGAAAAACAAAGCCAAGCCAGATTTCTGGGCTGTTGCCTGGTGAATCCGTGCTGTGGTTCCTAAGGAAATGCATTGTTTTTGCTCTGTTTAGTAGTCCAGCAACGGAGCCAAGGCCTCACCCCATTGCAGGTTATTATTATTATTTTTTCTTTTTAATCCACTGTAGTACGATTTGCCGGGAAGGCTAAATTGCCATCGGTTTCCTGAAAAGGGTTTTTAAAAAAAGGCCAAAGGGTTCAATACTAGCCTAAAGTTGATTTCGGGTTAGAATAAATATTCTGAAGGACCTTTAACAGAACAACAGATTTGGAAGGGACCTTAGAGGTCTTCTAGCTAGCCCAACCCTCTGCTCAACCAGGAAACCCTATACCAGAGATGGCAAACCTTTTAGAGACTGAGTGCCCAAACTGCAACCCAAAACCCACTTATTTATCGCCGAGTGCCAAGTGGGCGTGGCCCACTGGGTGGGTGTGGCTGTGGTGGTCATGGCAGATTGGGTGGGTGTGGCCAAGGTGGGTGTGGTCACCTCGATGTTGCTCGTGGGGATGCCTGTGGGGGCTGGGCAGGGTTGGGAGAGATCCAGGGGGTCTCTGGCAGGTGGGGCGATGGGCAGGAGGCTCATCCTGCCGGGTGAGGCGAGGCAGGGCGGGGGTGCCATTGTCACAGGGAAAGGCGAGGCAGGGTCCAGGGCGGCTGCTGCCTGACACCATCGGCCCCTGCACACAGAGGCCAGCGAGTGCATGGGTGCTGGGATGCATCCGGCCACGTGGGACCTCAGCGAGTTAGTGGGCGGTTGGTTGAAGAGGGACGGTTGCCATCTCTGGGGCATGGCGTGTGCCCACAGAGAGGGTTCTCAGTGCCGCCTCTGACACGCGTGCCATAGGATCTCCACCACTGCCCTATACCATTTTAGATACTTTGTAAATTACGTTTCAGAATAGGATGAGGTGAAGGCTACCGGATCCAACTCTATGGGGAGTTCTCAACCCAAATTTCCGGTTGTTAAGGGAGTTTTGCCCCATTTTACAACCTCTTGCCATAGTTCTTAAGTGAATCATTGCAGTTGTTAAGTTGGTGACATGGTTGTTAAGTGAATCGGGCTTCCTCCATTGACTTTGCTTGTCAGAAGGTCACAGAAGGGGATTACGTGATCCCGGGACACTGCAACCGTCATAAGTACAAGCCAGTTGCCAAATGTCCACATTTTGATCACCTGACCACAGAGATGCTGCAATGATTTCTCAGTGCTGTTGTAACTTTGAACAGTCACTAAACAACTGTTTAAGTTGAGGACTTCCTGTGCTGGTTCTGGATTCTGCAGGGCTTTGTCTACTGAAAAAATTCTGCTGTGTCTAAAGAGGTTAGCAGGGTTGGGTCAAAAAAGTCAAGATGGTGGCCACAGGGATGTGGAGGAAACTTTGCCTGTTTCAGCTCCCCACTAGCTCAAGTTATAGGTAGTCCTTGCCTTACAGTCAGTTGCTTAGCAACTGTGACTCATATTTATGACGGTTGTAGTATTTTGCAGTCATGTGATTGTGTTTTGCAATCTTCTCATCTGGCTTCCGACATACAAGGTCCACTTAGGAAGCCAGATTTGCTTAACGACCAGGGTAAAAATAATCATAAAATTGGGTCCAATCACGTGATGACTCACTTAACAACCAGATTCACTTAGCAACTGAAATTGTGGTCCCAGTTGTGGTTGTAAGTTAAGGACTACCTGTATCAGAAACATATGGATAAGTCCAGGGTTAACAACCAACACGACACCTGTCCAAATACTTCGACTACGCTAGCGCAGGATTTAAAATAGGTGGACTTCAACTCCCAGAATTACCCAGCCAACCATGATAGATGGAAACAAGCCATATTTACACACTTCAACTTCTGGGAGTTGAAGTCCACCCTTCTTAAAGCATGCTGGCTGGGGAATTCTGGGAGTGGAAGTCCACCCTTCTTAAAGCATGCTGGCTGGGGGATTCTGGGAGTTGAAGTCCTCCCCTCTTAAAGCATGCCGGCTGGGGAATTCTGGGAGTTGAAGTCCTCCCCTTTTAAAGGATGCCGGTTGGGGGATTCTGGGAGTTGGAGTCCTCCCCTCTTAAAGGATGCTGGTTGGGGGATTCTGGGAGTTGGAGTCCTCCCCTCTTAAAGCATGCCGGCTGGGGAATTCTGGGAGTTGAAGTCCTCCCCTTTTAAAGGATGCTGGTTGGGGGATTCTGGGAGTGGAAGCCCACCCTTCTTAAAGTTGCTGAGGTTGAGGATCCCTGCTCTGAATAAATCTTCCCCACCCCCTTATCTTCACCTGCACCTTGCTTCCAACAGCTGATGTTCTGGGGTGGGGCCCTCCACACCGTAGTGCAGCCATGATCTCATCCTCCACTCGTTGCTTCTCTCTGGCTCAATTTTTAGACCCGAGGGAGGCCACGGGAGTGAATAGGCACCCTTGTCAATGAGAGAAAGAGCGAGCAGAAAGGCACAAGAGCCCCTTGTTGGCTCATGCAGCAGGTCACCTCAGGGGTCTTCAACCAACTCACCATCACCACCTGAACCCATTACAGAGGAATTCCACCTTGAGATTCGGCTAATTTCTGGTGGGGCGGGGCCGTTGGTCGGGAGACCCTTGCTAGAACGTTCAAGTGTGTTTTTCGGGCGAGGGTGGGGGGGAGGAAGACATGAAAGAAGAACAGTGATTGAGAAGACTTCAAAGGGAGGATGACGTTCCTCCAGATGTGAATAATTGCTGGGTCAGTGTTTTAATCACAGGTAAGCCAGCCTTATAGGGGCAAAATAGACTTGTTTGCTTTGTGACATCCAAGGGAGGGGTGGGAGAGACATGGGAAGGGTTGGGGGGAAAAATGCATCTGGGGGGGGAGAGGAACCACCGAGCCCCCAAAACAAGGCTTTGATACAGTACGGAGGGTCTACAAGCCCAAGAAATGTATTTTGTGAGGTATGATGGAAACCGTGACTCAGCCTCTCTTTTTTTATTAATAAGGACTCCGTGACCCCTATAATTGAAGAGGGCAATTTAATCAGAGAGGGCAGGAGGGGATGAAGAGAAGACCTTTATAAGTGGGCCTTTCTTTGATTTCATGATAACCTGCAGGTCGTCCTGTACACTGATCCCAGATTTGAGTTGTCTCATCCTAAGGTGGCCGGGAGTTTCTGTGGGTGGTTGACTAGAGAGTCTGTATTTGGAAGCAGGCTCCCATTAAATATGGAAGGGAACATTTGATTTCTCTGTTGGTCTATGATTGGTGGGAAGAAGAGGACCACCATGTCCAAGGTTGTTCTTTTGCAAGACAAACAGTCCAAATATGAATTTTGGGGTCCTTGGTGTTCTCTGAACTTGGCCGTCTTCTTGCAGACCTTTCATGACCCAACTAGGGAACATCATCAGTGCTAGAAGGGAGAGGAAGAGGAGGAGGAGGAAGAGGAGGAGGAAGACTGTGTGGGGTCCTTGGTGCTCTCTGAGCTTGGGGTTTCCTTGCAGACGTCTTATGACCCAACTAGGGAACATCATCAGCGCCAGAAGGGAGTGGAGGAGGAGGAGGAGGAGGAGGAGGAGGAGGAAAACTGTGGGGTCCTTGATCCTCTCTGAGCTTGGTGGTTTTCTTGCAGACCTTTCATGACCCAACTAGGGAACATCAGCGCTAGAAGGGAGTGGAGAAGGAGAAGACACTGGAGTCCCTAATAAACTCTGAATGTGGTTGTTCTTTTGAAGGTGTTTCATCACCCAACCAGGGAACATCAACATCAATGGGGTTTGCAGAGGGGAGGAGGAAGAGGAGGAAAAGAAGAGGAAGAAGAGGACTATGGGGTCCTTGATGAATGGTGTCCCAAGACAACATTAAACCCCCCTGCCACAATCCTCCTTACTTGACAAATATATGACACTTTGGATGGAGAAATTAAGAAAGAAGTTAAGAAAGAAATTAAGAAATTAAGTAATTAAGAAGAAAGAGAAAGAGAGAGAGGGAGAGAGAGAGAGAGAGAGAGAGAGAGAAAGGAAGGAAGGAAGGAAGGAAGAAAGAAAGAAAGAAAGAAAGAAAGAAAGAAAGAAAGAAAGAAAGAAAGAAAGAAAGAAAGAAAGAAAGAAAGAAAAAGAAAGACACCCAGACACAGACAGGTGCATCAGCAAGAGACTCAGTTATTGCTGTCCTCTGTTTTCAAGGCTCAGCATCAGCTGTGTTTGGGTGGGATTACCTTTTCTCTCTTTTTTCTTTCCATAAACATGACCGTGTCATTTTTACAATGTAGAGGTAAAGGATTCCAATTCAGGAATCCGTTAACTCTCTAGGGCAGTCTTCCAATTATCTGGTATCTTTTCTTTTTTCTTTTCTTCCATTTCCTTTCCTTTCCTTTCTTCCTCCCTCCCTCTTCTCCATTACTCTTTCTTCCCTTCTCTTCACACCCTGTTTAGCTGTGTTTGTTCTTGCTTTTTTTTTTTGACATTCTAATATTTTAATGGTAAACTGGAGCAACTTGAACAGTGTTTCCTAAGTTTACCAACTTTGCCATGAATGGACTCCCAGAATTCCCCAGCCAGCATGCTTTAAGAGGGGTGGACTTCAAACTCCCAGAATTTGTCCATGGAGATTCTCACTCATCCAAGTCACGGTTTTCCCAAAGCTGTTTTTTTTTCCCCCTTCAAAAGGCAACTGGACTGGTTGTTTGATGAGGTTAAACTTTCATTGCAGGATGTCAGCTGTTCCAAGCAAAGCTGCCTTTTGCAATTGACCGATGGGGCTTGTGTCAATGCCGATGGTGTTCAAGGGCTGCTCCAGAGTTTTGGGATTGCTCCCAAGGTGCCTATTAGAGGTAGTCCTCAACTCACAACCACAACTGAGCCCAAAATTTCTGTTGCTAAGCAAGACAGTTGTTAAGTGAGTTTTGCCCCATTTTACAACCTCTCTTGCCACAGTCGTTAGGTGAATCACTGCAGTCGCTAAGTTAGTCACACAGTTGCTAAGCGAATCTGGCTGGCTTGGTTTGACAGAAGGTTGCAAAAGTTGATCACATGACCCCAGGACGTGGCAACCGTCGCGAATATGAATCAGTTGCCAAGTGGCCTCATTCTGAGCACCTGATCACAGGGATGCTGCAACGGTCGTTAAGTGCGAAAACCAGTCATGAATCGCTTTTTTCAGGGTCGTAACCTGAAGTGGTCACTGTGGTAAGCCGAGGACTACCTGTATTATTTATTAAATATAAACAGCCGCCTTTCCCATGTTGGGATTCCCCTCTCTCTTGCCCGTCTCTTTCCAATCAGAACGGGCAATGCCTGATCATTTGGGGGTGGGGGGCTGAGCAGACGCAGACCCCCGAAGCCGGTCCTTTCATCTTCTCTGTTCGCCAGGTGGGAAGGCGTTTTTCTCCCCTCTGGACCGCAAAGGCACCACGAAGCGCTCCATGCAAGCTGCAGTAATGAGGCATTTGGACCTCAGCCCCTAGGATAAACAGTGATTTGCCCTCTGCCAACTTCTAAATTGCTGTTTATAACCAAAACAGACCGCAAACTGGGGGGAAAGGAGAACTTGCAAGCTAAGCAAGGCGATTTGACACCCTTCAGACCAACCTCTCACCCTTCAGGAGAGGGATAAGTCACCCTTTGCGGTGAATCGCGTCATGCCCAGCTGGCAGCCATCATCCTTGAGGGCAGATCTGGACAAAAATGGACTCTCTTCCTGGGTTCCCAGGACTGTAGGAGGGAAGAGGTGGGGACAGGGTGCTTATGGCTTATTTATTTATTCTTTCTTTTATTTAGTTGTGATTACATTTGTAAGTCACTCCACTGGCCAAACGCCCACCTTATTGCAACGGGAATTGTGGATGCTTGGCGCAGAATTTGCTAGTTACATTTTATTTCTTTTTATTTCTTTTTTGGAATGACTATGCTGCCCCTTCAGAATTCCCTTGTTAGTGTGCTTTAAGAGGGGAGGACTTCAACTCCCAGAATCCCCCAGCCGGCATGCTTTAAGGGAGGACTTCAATGCCCAGAATCCCCCAGCCGACATGCTTTAAGAAGGGAGGACTTCAACGCCCAGAATTCCTTAGCTAGTATTCAGCACTGTTGCACCTTCAAATGGGGGCTAAACAAATGTTTTTAAATTGAGGACTACTTGTACTTTCACTTTTTTATTTTTAGATTCATGAAAGCCGGCTGGGTGACTTTGGGCCAATCGCTGGGAGATATGAGTTCTAATTCCACCTTAGCCATGAAAGCCAGTTTGGTGGCTTTGGGCCAATCATGAGGGGTCTGTGAATTCTAGTCCCACCTTAGGCAGGAAAGCCACTGGGTGACTTGGGCAACTCCTCTCTGTCTCTCAGCCCAGCCTACCTTACTGGATTGTTGTGGTAGGCAAAAGAGGAGGAAGAAGGCCTTAGGTATGTTCGGCTCCTTGAGTTATTAAAAAAAATAAATAAAGGTGGGATATAAGCATAAATAAAAAAATAAATAACTATTGCCTTCCTTCTTTCCCTGCGCAGGTCCCTACTTGGTGGTCTCCTTTCCACGTGGATTGTTCTTTGGAGCAGCCAAAATTTTCTGGCCAAAAAACCCTTTTCTGTTCCTTGAAGTAGTAAAGGGCTGGACTCTTAACTCGGCGGGCCTGACAGTCTCTCCAGAGAAGGTGACTGATGAAGATGATGTCCCTTTGGTTTTCCATCAAATTTTGCATCCCCTGAGGATGCAGAGGTGTGAAGATTGTCAGCTTCCAGGCTGAGTGGGCAAACAAGGAGGTGTGAGAATTGCCCAGTAAAACAGCAACAGTTGGGAAAACCTACAAGGCCGGCAGAGTCCCCAGTTTTGAGGAGGAGGTAGACCAATGTCCTTTACACCTCTTTGTTTTTTTTTTCCCAAGGAAAATCCCCAAGGAGTTTATACTTCTGGGCAGGGATTTTTTTAAAAAAAAATCTGTTTATTTATTCAATTTATATGCGGCCGATCTCACTGTCAAGGGATGGCTGACAGCCTCTTAGAAACACAATCTTTTCTCTCTTTCCCTTTCCTTCTCTTCTCTTTCCCTCTTTTCCTTCCCTGTTCTCTCCTTAATTTCTAGATTGGTTTATTCTCCTTGATCCGTTTCCATCCATTGTTTCTTCTCCTGCCTTCAGGTGCTTTGGAGAATAGGCTGACACACACACCCCTCTTCTTTGGGGCAGCCCCACAAATATTAGAAGACTGCTAACCTGTCACCCCTACTCCTTCTTTTCATTAGACTACACATACCCAATTACTGCAATCGTTCTTCGTATATTTTAGCCTCCAGTCCCCTAACCTGCATTCTTTCCAGAGTCTCAACATCTTTTTTACATCGTGGTGACCAAAACTGGATGCCGTATTCCAGGTGTGGCCTTACCAAGGCCTTGTAAAGTGGTACTTACACTTTGCCTGATCTTGATTCTCTCCCTCTGTTAATGCAGCCCAGCACTGTGTTGGCCTTTTTGGCAGCTGTAGCACACCGCTGGCTCATGTTTAAAGAGAAACTGGAAAGCATTTGATGAGCTGATTGCCTCTTCTACGTGCCCAGCCCTCCTGCTTGGGCAAGACATCTTTGGGGTTTGCTCTTGGGAAACCAAGTCAGTGAACGTCATTATCTCCTGCGGTTCCTTGATCATATGCTTCTTCTTGGCTTAGTCTGGATCCTCCTTTTATTAACGGGGGAACACCGTGTATGACCTAAGAGGCTAATTCTAGCATTGGCAGACATCAAATGGACTCTCCTGCTCCACCTCGACCCCCTCTCCCCTCCCCCCCCCCAAAAAAAGCTTTGGCGAAATTACCAGGTTCAGAAGTTGACTCGGCATGTAGAGAAGGCTCCTCTTTGATCCCCCAGATCTGGCAGCCTGCCACTCACAGTAAGTGATTGATGGCAACCAGAGGGGTGTTAGATCCCCTCCGCTCTCTTTTGAACTTGTAGGTGCTGCTAAGCCGGGAAGATAATTAACCTTAATTAACCTTCGGGGTTGACATGAGTCATGAAGACTTGCCTTGGAAGGACAAGAACAAGGAGGAGGAGGAGGAGGAGGAAGAGAAGAAGAAGAAGAAGAAGAAGAAGAGGAAGAAGAAGAAGAAGAAGAAGAAGAAGAAGAAGAAGAAGAAGAAGAAGAAGAAGAAGAAGAAGAAGAAGAAGAAGAAGAAGAAGAAGAAGAGGAGGAGGAGGAGGAGGAGGAGGAGGAGGAGGAGGAAGAAGAAGAAGAAGAAGAAGAAGAAGAAGAAGAAGAAGAAGAAGAAGAAGAAGAAGAAGAAGAAGAAGAAGAAGAAGAAGAAGAAGAAGAAGAAGAAGAAGAAGAAGAAGAAGGTGAAACTTAGCTGTAGCTCTTCAACTTCACTTCTGTTTTTGAGCCTTGTTATTGTGTTCGCTTTTCAGAATCAGAATAGGGGTGCCCAGGATAGGGTGCTCTGACCCTGGGTTGTGTGGACAGTCTGCCAAAGCAATGATTTAGATGAGAAGATAAACGGGGAACTCATCAAATTTGCAGACGACACCAAGCTGGCAGGAGATAGGCTTAAGATACGGGAGGATCTTGACAGACTGGAACATTGGGTGAAATGAAATTCAAGGGTGAAAAAAGTAAGGTTCTACACTTAGGCGACAAAAACCAAATGCACAGGTAGAGTATAGGGGGTATCTGGCTCAATAGTAGTAATTGTGAGAGGGATCTTGAAGTGGACAATCAAACAGGAGCCAGCAGTGTGCTGCAGCTGCCAAAAAAGCCAATTCATTTCTAGGCTGTATTCAGAGATAGATAAACAAAGAGGAGGAAGGGGAGAAGAGGAGGCGGAGGAGGAAGGGAAGATAGACAGCAGGAGGAGGAGATAGACAAGGAGGAGGAGAAAGATAAGACACATAAGAACCTGAAGAAGGAGGGGAAGGAGAAGGAGAAAGGCACTGAGGGGGGAGGGGGAGGCAACAGAGAAGGAAGAGAAAAAGAAGAAGGGGAAAGAATAGGAGGAGGAGATGGAGAAGAAGAAAATGGAGGAGGTGGAGAAGGAGATGGAAAAGATGGAGAGAAAGCAGGAGAGGGAGAAGGAGAAGGTGAAGAGGGAGAAGAAGGAGAGGGAAAAGAAGGAAGAGGAGAGGAAAGAGAAGGAGAATTACAAGGAGCTGGTGAGGAGGAGACAGATTAGGAGGAGAAAATGGGGAAGACAGACAAGAAGGAGGGGGAGGAAGCATCAGCTCCTCAAAGCAAGCTGTCTCCAGGCTTTAGGTCAGATAAAGACACCAAAAATCTCATCTCCTGCCTTCCTGTGTTCCCTTCTCCCATCCAGACCTTTGCTCCCCCTTTCCTTCCCTTCCCTTCCCTTCCCACCCCGCCCCGGAACCGCTTCCCTTTTGCATGTCTGCCAGAGCTTCTCCGGGCCCCCATAAACCTCTCCCCTCTCCCCGAAGATAAAGGGAAGGTGACAAACGGAACTTCCCATTGTCACCCCCTTGAGCTCGGCCATTGACAGGTGGGTGCCAAGGCTGGGCCGGGAGGCTGCCCAGACAGATAGACGGGTGGGCGGGCAGTGGGAGTGCAGATCAGGCAAGGGGAAACAGACATCCAGCCATGGGCCCCCTTCCTCTTCTGGAGTGCTTGTGGATGGAGGGGCTTTCCTGGGCATCTGTTTTATTTTTCCAAATGGAAGTGAGAAGCGGATTTTTTCCCCCCTGAACTTCAAAAAGGGAAGGATGTGGTCGTATCTGCATGGGTGGGAATGGTTAGGAGAGAGAGGGAGGGAGGGAGGGAGGGAGAGAGAGAGAGANAGAGAGAGAGAGAGAGAGAGAGAGAGAGAGAGAGAGAGAGAGGTACCCTTAATATGTCCCTCCTGTGTAGGAGAGGAAGATCTTAAATGCCAAGAGACATTTGTAGGTTTTTCAGAAGTATTCCTAGGAAGGAAGGGAGGGAAGGAGGGGAAAAGGCTAGAAAAAAGCAAGAAGGAAAGAAAAAAAAAGGAGGGGAGGGAGGGAGAAAAATGAAAGCAAGGTAGGAAGGAGAAAAAAGAAAAATAAAAAAGGAAGGAGGAAATCAGGGAAGGAAAGATGGGGAAGAAGGAAGAAGAGGGAAAGAGGAAGGGAGGGAAGGAAGGAAGATGGAGATCTGGTCTTCTTCCCCCTCCTCTACTGACAAACTATCCATCCAGGATGGGAAGAATCTCTCCTGTCTCTCATTGCAACTGCAGCAGTATCCCACCCCCCAAGCCCTGCATCTCAGGGGAAAAGGAGGGAGATTCTGAGGATAGTGATTGGCCAGCCAGTAGCCAATGGCACGCATTTCCCCACCTCCCTTGTCAGATGCAGGCACCACTCTTGGGAATCTATCAATGATCTGATCAAAGGTAGTCTGGTCACAAAGGGTCGCAGAGGCATCTCAGGGTCATGTGATCGATCGCCATTTGTGACCTCCCCAGCCAGCTTCTCACAAGCGAAGTCAATGGAAAAAGCCAGATTCACTTACCAACCTCACGATTCACTTAACAACTGGAGTGATTCGCTTAACCACGTCATAAATACCTGCCAGTTGCCAACCACCTGAATTTTGCTCAAGTGACCTCCCCCCCATGCCTCTCTCTCTGTCTCTCTCTCTCTCTCTCTCCCTCCCTTCTTCACAACCCAGGTTCTCTATTTATTTATTTATTTATTTATTTTAATAAACCAAATAAAAGCTCAGCTTATTTTCTCTCTCTCTCTCTCTCTCTCTCTCTCTCTCTCTCTCTCTCTCTCCATCACACCTGACTAGCTTGCAGGCACAAAGATTCCACTCCTTGCTGGGGTTGCACCTTTCCGCGCTGGCTGGACCACCTGGAAAACGTCAGGTGCCTTGACTGGAGTGGCGTGAAGGGCCTCTTGAGAGCTCCGAGGCACGGACTACAACTCCCATCATTCTCGGTCAGCACTGTGTAAGTAGGCCTTCTCCTCCTCCTCCTCCTCCTCCTCCTCCTCCTCAAATCACTGATGCTGTTCCCTAGTTAGGTCACAAAACACCTTCAAGAAAACCCCAAACTCAGAGAGCACCAAGGACCCCCACAATTCCACCCAGGTATTCTGTTTTAGAACAGAAACTTATGTATTTTATCGTGGTTTTTAGTATCGCCTGTTCACCGCCCTGAGTCCCGTAAGGGAGATAGGGCGGTATATAAATTTAATAAATAATAATAATAATAATAATAATAATAATAATAATAATAATAATAATAATAATAATAATAATAATAATAATAATAATAATAATAATAATAATAATAATAATATTTGGTTCTGTTGGAAATTAGATTTTGCACACCTGCCATATTCTCAGGGCTCAATATTTTCATCAGACTTGGCTATTGTTTGGACCATGTGAGAAAACATGCAGCCTCAACTCAGGAGAACACTCTAGAGTTCGAAAATGGATTGAAATTGGATGGCCAATACTACTAACAGTCAGGATTTTCATTTTGTTTCCTGGCTTTTTGCATTTGGGTTTGGGAATGCAAATCGTTAAAAAAATTATATACGTGTGCCTGGCAATTTCCATTGGTCAATATTAATAAGAGTATTGACCAGCAATGCAGACAGTCCAATTGAGCCCAAAATTTCTGTTGCTATGTGAGACAGTTGTAAAGTGATTTTTGCCCCATTTTACGACCTTCCTTGCCATAGTTGTTAAGTGAATCCCTGCAGCTGTTAAGTTAGTGACACAGTCGTTAAGTGAACCCGGCTTCTCCATTGACTTTGCTTGTCAGGTCACAAAAAGGGGATCACGTGACTCCGGGACACGGTGACCATCGTAAACAGGAATCAGCTGCCAAGCATCTGAATTTCGATCATGTGACCGTGGGGATGTTGCAAAGGTCGTAAGTGTGAAAAACGGTCATAAGTTCCTTTTTTCAGTGCTGTTGTAACTTTGAACGGTCATTAAATGAACTGTTGTAAGTCAAGGACTATCTATAATAATAAGCAATACTAATCAGTATTAGAAAGTATTGCTTGTTTGATTTTTGTTTTAAATTACAGCTTATTGTTCTCTTTGTACATTTTTTAGGGATTTGTGTGTGTGTGTGTGTGTGTGTGTGTGTGTGTGTGTGCATGTGTAAAGAGTGAGATCCATCAATCATTAAATAATCTGGAGCTCTGATCTGGTTCTGAGTCAGCAGCGAGTGTCAGAAAAAAAACAGAAAAAGAGAAAGAGAATATACAAATACTCCTCAACTTACAAATTCATTTAGTGACCATTCAA
The DNA here is from genome assembly GCF_001527695.2 of Protobothrops mucrosquamatus. Taxonomy (NCBI): domain Eukaryota; kingdom Metazoa; phylum Chordata; class Lepidosauria; order Squamata; family Viperidae; genus Protobothrops; species Protobothrops mucrosquamatus. The sequence continues at coordinate 437,655 of NW_015386586.1, read as the reverse complement.
AGTTACAACAACACTGAAAAAAGTGACTTATGACTTCAATGGGGGAAGCCAGATTCACTTAGCAATCATGTCACTAATTTAACAACTGCAGCGGTTCACTTATCAACTTTGGACAGAGAGGTTGTAAAATGGGGCAAAATTAAGAAATGTTTCACTTAGCCACATAATTTTGGGGCTCGTAACTCAAAGACTACCTGTACTTGGAAAGCGAGAAAAAAATAGGAACAGCAGAAGAAGAGAGAGAGGATGGTTAACAACATTATAAGCTGATGCAATTCCAATTCTCCTTCTAACCTGCTGGGAAGAAGGAAAACGATTTTTGATTTTTGATTTTTTTTTCTCCAGAAATAACAGAATAACAGAGTTGGAAGGGACTTTGGAGGTCTTCTAGTCTAACCCCCTGTTCCGGCAGGAAACCCTATACCAGGGGTGTCACTTAAGGGCCGCATCAGCATTGCAGTTGCCCTGGGGGGGCGGCCGGGTGGGTGTGGCCAGGGTGGGTGTGGCCTACTGGGTGGGCGTGGATGGAGTGGGTGTGGCCTACTGGGTGGGCGTGGCCAGCTCTACATCGTTTGCGTCAAGGGTGCCTGTGGGGGCCTGGGCAGGAGTGGGACAGATCTGAGGGTCTCTGGCAGAAGGGGGTGGGACCAGGGCAAGCGCCAAGGCATGGTCCATTTCTTCATTCCTCACAAAGGGTGACACCTCCCCAGCAGGCACCCAGGGGGCAGGGCCGATGCGGCAGGGGCTGGTTCCTCACTGTCTCCAATGGCCTTGTGGAGCTAAGACTGAATGCCTTTCAGCATAGATGTCCACCACAAAATTGTACATTGGCTCCCAGCCGGCCTGGGCCAGGACGAAGGCAGCGGGGGGCTGTTCCCTCACTGTTTCCAGGATGGCTTCGCAGGCCACATGAAACCACTTCGCGGGCCGCATCCGGCCCCCGGGCCTTGTGTTTGACATGCCTGCCCTATACCATTTCAGACAAATGGCTGTCCAGTCTCTTCTTGAAAACGGCAAGTAATGGAGCACCCACAACTTCTGGAGGCAACTTCTGTTCCACTGGTTAATTGTTCTAACTGTCAGGAAGTTTCTCCTTAGTTCCAGGTTGCTTCTCTCTTTGGTTAGTTTCCATCCGTTGCTTCTTGTCCTGCCTTCAGGCACTTTGGAGAATAGCTTGACTCCCTCTTCTTTGGGGCAGCCCCTGAGATACTGGAAGACTGCTATCATGTCCCCCCTCGTCCTTCTCTTCGTTAAACTAGACATACCCAATTCCAGCAACCGTTCCTTATATGCTTTAGCCTCCAGTCCCCTCATCATCTTTGTTGCTCTTCTCTGCACTCTTTCTAGAATTTACATCACGGCGAGAGTAGGAAATTTGAAGGACGTCAGAGGGGAAGATTTCAGCATCTTTGTGCCAAAGTGATCCCAAGGTCTTAAAGCTTATGCACCAGCTCCCTGAATCTCTTTATAGCTAAGGAGATATTTGGATTTAAGCCAGCCTGGGTCATCTCCTGAGTGCCTTGCTCAAGCTGGCGCCTTCCTTCCACATCCTGCCAAATCAGATCTGACATTTCATTTAAAAATCTCGGTTTAGCAACCACGATGGAAGGCTTGCACGGCAGCATCAAAATCCTTCACAGCAGAAATGCATCTAAACAGTTTATTTCTATTCTTAGAAAGAGACCCCCCCCCTTTGTCAAGGACCAATAGGGTTTTTTTTTGGGGGGGGTGGAGAGATTAAGATCTGTACTGAGATCCTGTCCCTTTTTAAGGGAAACTGATGTGATCTGTGGTGGGGAAAAAAGGGCATTTTTTTCTCCTTTCCTATTTTGCAAGTACATCCTTACAATTTGGGGTGGCCCATTCAAGAGTTTAATGGATTGGGAGGGCTAAAAGAGCTCTCTTGCCCCCACCTCCCAAGTTATCTGGGATGTCTCATGCTATCAGAAGATGGAGGATTTTTTATTCTGGAGAAGGAGCAAGAAAAGAAAGGGGAAGACGAGGAAAGGAAAGGAAGGAGGAGAAAATACAGGAGGAGGAGGAGGAGGAGGAGGAGGAGGAGGAGGACTGTGAGGTCCTTGATGCTCTCTGAGGTTGGTGGTTTTCTTGCAGATATTTTATGACCCAACTAGAAAATGTCATCAGTGCTGGAAGGGAGGTGGGTTTGTGGAGAGGAGGAGGAGGAGGAGGAGGAGGAAGAGGAGGAGGACCCAACTAGATATCATCACTAGTGCGAGAGAATGTGGGGTTTACATACAGTAGCTTGCCTCCCAGAGTTGGTGGGGTATGATTTTCTCCTTGGTAATGCTGCCTTGATTCAAGTACTGTTTTCTGTTTGGTTGTTTGTCTGGTGTTAATCCCTGCTTATCTGGATATAGGAGCTCTGTAAAGCAAAAGCACCAGCAGGCTCCAGAAGAAAAAACAGGACATCTCTATAGCATACAGTGTAAGGATTATGGACAAACAAGGAGAAGACCAGCAGAGCGCACTTGTGAACACCAACTAGCAATCAGAAGACACAATGAAAACTCCTTAATCTTACAACACATGAACACTCCCAACTGGGAAGCTGTGAGCATCCTGGACCAAACTAACTCCAAAACTCCTAGGGAATTCCTGGAGCATCCAGACACTCCAGCCATCAATGGACTCATTGAGATACAACCAAGTTTACCCATCATTCAAAAGAGATAATGAAAAAGCTAAGAAAGAAACAAAAGGACCAGAAGGCATTCTCTCTCAACCTGTGTGTTGAGTTAAACTAGATCTGGGGTGAAAACAGATGGTGTGAACCCAATTTGACAATCAATAAAATTACCAACTGTCATTTGCTGCAATGACAAGGATAATTCTATAGTTGTTGTTTTTATATAATACAGGTTGTCCTCAAGTTACGATCGTTCACTGAGTAACCACTTAAAGTTATGACTGTTCTAAAGGAAGGAACTTAACAACCAATCCTTGAACCACAATAGGATTTTCTGAAAGGAAATGTGAGGTAATGAAGGAAAAATTATTTTTCTGAAAACTGCTTTTAAAAGGGGAGGAACACACTCACATGGCTTGTTAGCTTTACTTAATTAGTGTGTTAAATTTGGTGGGATTCAAATCTTTACTGAACAAGTAAAGCTAAGTAAGCCAAACCTGGTTAGAGAACGGATGGGAGACTACTACAAGATCCCTGTTCTTAAGGTGACCAACCATCCTCCTTTAGGGAGGACAGTCCTCCTTTTATAAGGTCTGTCCTCCCTCGAAAAGTGTCCTCCTATATGTCCTCCTTTTTGATATTTGAAGACTAATCTGCAGGGCTTTTTTTTTTCTCATAGAACGCTCAGAACGGTGTTCCGGCACCTTTTTTTGATGGTGTTTTTTTTCAACTTTTGCATGAGCTGTGCTACTTCCCCTATTGGTTTTCGAAAGCCAATAGGAATTGCTGCTGAGCGCGCCAAAACACCCGGCTGGCAAACTTTGCACATGCAAGTTGTCTGCAGCGAAGGTGAATTGGCAGGAACTTTGCACCCTCCCTGCTACCCAACTACACCATCTCCTAGTTAGTTCTGAAGATACCTGGAGGAGACTGGAGCAGTAAGTTTCTCTTGATCTTCGGCTCTGCTAGGGCAATAATGGCTGCGGGCGCAAGAGGCAGGGGCGGCGGGGGTGCTGCGGGCAGGGGTGTGAGGGGCAGCAGTGGCCGGCTGTCCCCCCTGTGCTGTGGGAGCCGCGGGGCCCTCTCTACACGGGGCTGTGCAGAGTGGGCGGTGGTGCTGGCGGGGCGGCTGCAGGCAGGGTGTGTCGACAGTGGGCTGCCCTCTGGGGCCGGAGCTGGCACGGCTGGTGCTTTGGGAGCAGCGGGGCCCGCTCTACACGACGGGACAGCAGTGCTGGTGGGGCAGTGGTGGGCGGGGGCGCGGCGGGCGGTTGACCTTCCATGGGCTGGGCCAGCTTTTACGATATTTTTTTCTTCAATTTATTTGTGTCCTCCTTTTCGTTGTAAAAAAGTTGGTCACCTTACTGTTCTAGCTAGGTCAGAAAGAAGATCATGACCACATATTGGCTTGACACATATTGTCAAAACAACCTACATGGTCACCAGGAATAAAGCTCACCTTGAGAGAAATGTGCTGCCTACCTGGGCAGAAGCATGGCTGATATCAAGACTGATCATGATTCACCCTTGGATGGGAGACCATCAGGAAATCCAAGAAGCTGGCTGGCTGAAATTAAAAGAAGGAGATGATAGCAAGTTTATTTATTTATTTTTTATTTATTTACATGGATTTATATGCCGCCCTTCTCCCTATAGGACTCAGGGCGGCTTACAGCATATTAAAACACATAAAACATCGTCCCCCCATAAAAACCTATTAAAAACCAAATATTTTTTTTCGCTGTATAATTAATTAAGATTTAAATTAAAAATTGTCCCTATTTAAAAATTCTCCCTAGGCCAGACCCGCTTGTTGAAAAAGCCATGTCTTGAGGGCGCGGCGAAAAGGTAGGAGGTCCGGAATCGTCCGGATCTCGGGGGGTAGTTCGTTCCAGAGGGTGGGGGCACCCACAGA
>NW_015386586.1:374479-432993 GCF_001527695.2 Protobothrops mucrosquamatus | reverse complement strand
AGAAGATGTTGTCAAGTCTCCAGGAGTTGGCGTCACCTGGAACATTTGGAAACCAACCCCATTCCTCCCTCTTTACCATTAAGTCCTGGACTTATGACCACAATGGAGCCTAACATTTCGGTTGCTAAGCAAGACAGTTGTTAAGTGAGTTTTGCCCCAATTTTTTTACTTTTCTTGCCCCAGTTGTTAAGTGAATCACCACAGTTGTTAAATTAATCATATGGTTATTAAGTGAATCTGCCTTCCTCATTGACTTAGCTTATCGCTTATTAATTTAACTACTGCAGCGATTCACTTAAGAACTGTCGCAAGGAAATTCGCCAAATGGGGCAAAACCTGCTTAACAAAGGTCTCATTTGTTAGCAGCAGAAATCTGGGGGCTTGGCTGTGGTTGTAAGTCGAGGACTGCCTGTAAATTCAAGTTTCTGAATCTCAGTAGGGTTTTCTATCTCCTTGGGGCAACTGGAGGGGGGAAGGTTTTGTGGGATGGGTTAGGGTTCTGCCCCTTTTCTGTCTGTGGCCCCAGGCAGTACTTAAGACATGCGCGGGATGAAACACAGCGCTGCTTCCAAGCTCCGGGGATGAAAATCCCTTAATGCTTCATGAGTGGTGCAGAAAAAAAAACACACACCAAAATAACAGCGATCGCACTTCCCATCAAAGACTTCCCATCAAATTTGGAATTTCCAACCACTAAGCTCCCCCAAAGTCAAAAGTATGGCAGGGAGAGGTCTGGTACAGAAGCTGCATTTTCCTCCACCCTTTAAAAAAAAAAAAGAGAGAGATTTCACAGAAATAGGGATTTATATACGGCATCGCCTCATTATTATTTTTTTTTAACAAATAGGAACGAAAGCACCCGCTTGGAGGGGAGGGGGGGGGAAGAAGCTGCGAGCTCAGATTTGACAATAAGAGGATTGTTGGGTTGGAAGGAGGGGTCAAGATAATGTAAACGGCAGAGCGAATGAATTTTGTAGGGAATTTTCTTTATTTGCAGAAAGGGGGAGAGGGTCATCTACAGCCAAGGAAGAATAAAGATTCAGGGCCCAAAAACAGCAGGTGAAGACATATCTTTTTCTTTATCAAATGGGATGCAGAAAAAAAAAATACTTAGGATCAGCAAGGAGATTCCCCCTTCCCCCCCCAAATTTATCTTTTCTCCCTCCTTATCTTGCCCATAAATGCAATGCAGAAATGGCTGGCAAATGGAATTTGCAGAAATGGTCAAGTTGTCTTGTTTGATTGGAGAAAAGACAATAAGCAGATGGGTGAAGGACTGGAAAACTTTGGTAGATTTTGGCTGAAAATGAGGGGGTGGCAGTGATTTAGAGGTTAGATGATTAGAAAGAATATGGAAAAAAAGAGAGACACTATAGCTATATATATAGACGGAGGATGAAATATAAATATATTTGTAAATGCTGTAAAGAAAATCAGAAGCCCCTTCATTTCTATCTCTTTCTTCTTTTCTTGTTTCTTATTTATCACTTTTTAAAACTATCCTTGGTTTAAATTTATTTTGTTTTTATTCTATAAAATGTTTCTCCAGTAACAAAATTAATTCTAAACTGGTGATAGGTAGGTAGGTAGGTAGGTAGGTGGATGGATGGATGGATGGATGGATGGACGAACGGACAGATAGAAAAAGATTTAGATATATAAAGGAGATGGATGGATGGATGGATGGATGGATGGATGGACAAACTGACACATACGTATGTAGGCAGTTCTTGACTAGCAACAGTTCATTTACTAACTGTTCAAAGTTACAACAGCACTGAAAAAATTGACTTATAACCGTTTTTCACACTTACAACCATCGCAGCATCCCCATGATCACGTGATCAAAATTCGGATGCTTGGCAAAAGGTAATCACATGACCCTGGGACATTGCAGCCATCATAAATATGAGCCAGTTGCCAAGCATCCACTTTTGATCACGTGACCATGGGGATGCTGCACTGTTTGTAAGTGTGAAAAATGGTCATAAGTCACTTTTTTCAGTCCTATTGTGCCTTCGAACGGTCAGTAAGTGAACTGTTGCAAGTTGAGGACCACCTGTACTACCCTTTCATTGCCAGAAAACTATAAAAATGTGGTCTTTATGATGAGGAGGAGGAGGAGGAGGAGAGGGGGGTCCTGGTCTTGGCAAGTCTATAGGCCAAGTCTCTCCATCTCTTCCAATCTTGCACTACTTCTTTGAATTGATTTAAGCTCTGGATAGTGTCAGCTTTTATGGTGTCCAACTACGATGTTCTCTGGCTTCCTTTTACTGCTAACCCCTTCCAAAAAAAAATGCTTTCTACAGTGAATTACCCATTACAACACATCTAACAATCCAGGCTAAATCAAGGAAGACTTTAGCTATTGCCTGACATCTGGAATCAACAGTATAGCAATTCTCTGTTTATTTCATTTAATGACCATTTGAAGTTACAACATGGGGGGGGGAGGGAAAGGATTCCCTTAACTACGGCAAGAAAGATTGTAAAGTGGGGCAAAACTCACTTAGCAACTGTCTCACTTAGCAAAGGAAATAACAGAATGACAGAGTTGGAAGGAACCTTGGAGGTCTTCTAGTCCAACCTCCTGCTCAAGCAGGAGATCCTACCTATACGTACTATTTCAGACAAGTGACTGCTCAGTCTCTTCTTTAAAACCTCCAGGAATGGAGTACCCACAACTTCTGGAGGTAAGTTGTTCCACTGGTTAATTGTCTTCATTGTCAGGAAGTTTCTCTTTAATTCCAGGTTGCTTCTCTCCTTGGTCAGTTTCCATCCATTGTTTCTTGTCCTGCCTTCAGGAGCTTTGGAGAATAGCTTGACCTTCTATTCTTTGTGGCAGCCCCTGAGATATTGGAATACTGCTATCATGTCACCCCTAGTCCTTCTTTTCATTAAATTAAATTAAAACGTTGTGTTAAATTGTGGTCAAAAGATGAGGATTATCTGTAAATATTCCTATCTTTTCTAAATTTGCCTTGGCCATCTTGGTTTTTTCTGCTATATCCAGGTGACAGTGTCTTCATCTCCTCTGACCACAAAGACAGGGGGAGGTCTCTGCAGGAGATGGTTTCACAAGATCAAGGCAACAGCCATGGTGGTGGTATCAGACCACTGTCTGGATTTTAAGGGCAATGCCGAGCTTTGAAGCCTCAGAGAGTTGTGGAAGATTGGTCCTCCGCCATACAACCAAGGTTTGAGATCAAGGCTCAAGAATTATGGATGATTGGTCTACCACCAGATAACTAAGATTTGAGGTAAGACTCAAGAGTTGTGGAAGATTTGTCTTTTGCCAGGGAATCAAGATTTGAGAATGAGACTCAAGAATTGTTCAAGATTGATCCTGCACCCAGCAACCAAGATTGAGATCAAGGCTCAAGAATTATGGAATACTTGTCCTCCACCAGTCAACCAAGATTTGAGACCAAGGCTCAAGAATTGTACAACGTTGTCATCTGGGTGAAACTAGAAGATCCAAGTAGCCTTCATTTGACCAAGAACCCTCAAACAGCCAAACCAGCAACTGCAGCAATACCATTGAAGCTTCGTCTTCTTAACTGATGTCTATAAGAAACTGGCACAGCTTTAATAGTAACGTGGCAGCTGCCCGCTTACCATTTTCGCCCACATCCTGCAAACACCCCTGGACCTGGACTGATACCAAGTCCGCAAATTGAGGAAGGCAAGGATTGACAACGAGGATCTGATAACTGTAACTGGTTTACTTATTAATGGACCTCTGCTTGCATGGAAAACAGAAGGAACCTCTTGAAATGAATCCCAAATGTTTGGGTGAAGGAGACCCATTCTCCAAGCGTCCCCCATTTTGGTTTCCAGGCTAATATGGACCCCCAAGTGAGAGGCAAAAAGCCCATCACACGACACCCCATCGCTTGAGACACTGCCGCCCCTCCCCAAAAACCCAGCCTGCTGTCCAAATGCACCAAATGTCTTCATCGAATCAATATGGCATTCGAGATAGTAGCGACGGACAAAATTCGGGAAATTGGCAAGCCTGAAGCGAGATCGTTTAGGGATGTTTTTCCTGACTTTTATCTCCCTTTATGCAAATATCCCTCGAAAGTCTTCAGCGTGCTGCGCATGATGATATATATATATATATATATATTTTAAAAAAGAGCATATTTTCCAAGCGATGCAGGATACACAGTTGAGATTTTTTTCCCCCCTTTTTAATTTCTCTTCCAGCCAACTACTTTCTTTGCAGGGGAGCTGAGCAGTTATCACGTTTACCCCCTGCCGAGTTGCCATATTTTCCATATTATCTCCCCAACTGCAGGCGGAGAGCGTGTGCGTGATGCTCTTTTACATGTAGATTGAATTTTGCACCCCGTTTCGAGACTTTTGAGATTAACCGTATATCCCCAGCAGGGCTAGCTCAGGATTGGGGTGGCTCACAACAGGGGTGGTGCCATCCGTCAGAACGCCAACCCAAAAGAGGCTGTGTGTCTCTGGGAAAGAAAAAAAAAAGTGGGTTGTCTCGACTGCAGCATTTCTGCTCAAAAATGTCAAAGGAGCAAAACGAAAAAAAAAAGGAAAATTAAATGAAGGGCTGGTTCAGCAGCGGTGGGGGGGGAAAAACGGGGCGAACGGCAGCCAGCTTTGGAACGTGATTAGGCTGATTTAAGGCTCACTCTTTTGGGGGAACCTTGAAAGACGTGGGGGGAGGGATGAGGCCTGACTGAGGTTCTATTAAAACGCAATGGATGATTGTGATGTAGTGTCAGTTGGGTGTCAGCAACTACAGGTAGTCCTCAACGTACGACCTCAATTGAGCCCAATGTTTCCGCTGCTAAGTGGGACATTGTTCAGTGAGTTTTGCCCCATTGCACAACCTTTCTTGCGATCGTCGTTAAGAGAATCACTGCAGGTGCTATTAGTCAGCAACACTGCTGTTAAGTGAATCTGACTCCATTAACTTTGCTCATCAGACAGTCGCAAAAGAAGATAACGTGATCCTGGGACTCTGCAACCGTCATAAAAACAGGCCAGTTGCCAAGCGTCCAAATTTTGATCACGTGACCACTGGGATACTGCATAAGTATGAAAAACGGTCATAAGTCACTTAATGCCATTGTCACTAAACGAATGGTTGTAAGTTGAGAACTACCTGTATTAAGGATGAAGTGTCTTGCATCCTTCTTGATGTGGCAGTTCTGCAGGGCCTTGATTAATGTCCGTGAGTTCAAGGAAAGCAGACATTATACAGTTCTTTGAGCTTGGTTGCTTTCTTGCAGATGATTCATTACCCAGTTAGGTAATATCTGCAAACTTGCAGAGCGAAGCCATGAACTAGCAGTCAGAAGACATGATGAAAATTTCACTAAACCATGGTTTCAAATGGAAAACTGAGCATCTTAGACCAGGGCTTTTCAACCAGTGGTATGGGTACCACCTGTGGTACATTGGCACCTGGCAGGTGGTATGCGACCATCCTAGAAAAGTGGTAGTGGGGGAGGGGAATGAGCTGAACTGGTGGCAGCACCACACAAGCCTGAGCGAGAGACGGCTGGAGCTGCAGGGCTGTCAGGGCTCAGCGGAAGCCCCAGAATCAGTGCCAGGCTCCAGCTGGAAAGCAGCACTGATCCTGACGCTTCCGAGGAGGCCAGAAGAAGCGCCGATCAGCTGGAATGTTGCAGCCTCTCCAGGGTCTTGTGATTTACATTCCGATGCTTGGCAACTGATTCATATTTATGACGGTCACAGTGTCCCAGGGTCATGTGAAGTGACCAAAACCTGCTGCAACCACCCAGCAGATGGGGGGGGGGGAATAAAAACCAAACACCCCCACCCCACCCCCGCTGCCAATCCTCAACAGAAATGCTCACAACAATGAAAACCTCGGACAGGAGGAAGAGCGCCACCCGGTGGGCAGGCAGGTGTCTTGCTCGGCTGTGGTTTGGGGGGTACTTTTTTCAGTGCCATTGTAACTTCAAACAGTCACTAAGCGAACTGTTGTAAGTCGAGGACTACCTGTACTTTATCACTTTTTTCCTTTTTTTTTTTTTTTGGTCATCAAGTTTTTGACACCTTGCTAGGCGACTGGTGGTACTCGGATGTTGCCATATCCTAAAAGTGGTACAATGGGTGAAAAGGTTGAAAAGCCCTGTCTTAGACCAAGCCGAGTCCAAAAATGTTACAGAATTAAGCCTGCACTCTAACATATCAGCCATCAACAGGCACACAGAGATAAAGAACATCTACACATCATTCAAAAGAGAGAATCACAAAGCTAAAAGACCACAGTATTCCCTTATCAGTAGTCAACGCCTGGATAAGCAGAGATTAACTCCAAGATTAATACTAGACCAACAACTAAGCTGTAAGCAATACCTTAACAATGAACCAACAAGAACACTCCCACCCACACAATCAGGGCAAGCCACTTGTGTATAAACAGAGAACAAACCGCACTCCATTCTAGTACTGATGATGTTACCTAGCTGGGTCATAAAACTTCTGCAAAAATACAATCAAGCTCAGGGAGCATCAAGGACCCCACAATCATCATTGTCGTCTCCTCCTCCTCCTCCTCCTCCTTCTCCTCCTCTCCATAAACCCCTTCTCTTCTAGCACTGATGTTGTTCCCTAGCTGAGTCATGAAACATCGGCAAGAAAACCACCATGCTCAGAAAAAAAATTCAACTTAACTGCATTGTTTTAATTTAGATTCCTGCACAAGCTCCTTCCAATTCTAATTACTCTTCTCAATTTTATCTTTTTGCTTTGATGGGGCAGCCTCCCCTTATTTCAACAGAGCCATCCTCATTTTGAGTCATATAATAACATAATTTAATAGGAATCATAAAAATTTTCTGAGTCATATAATGGAAGGTCTTTTGAGTCATAATATAAAATTGCACAGTTTGGTTCATGCAAGGCGATGCGGTAATTCTCCACTGATGAACATCTGGGGTGTGTGTGGGGGGGGAGAGGGAATACTCCTTTTTCTTTTCCCTTACCTTGTTGCTCCCCCTAGTGTTCAAAAAACTTCCACCGTAGTTAGGAACTTGAACTGGCTATTTGTGCCTGAGAATATTTTTTTTTGAAACAGAAACTTTAAAAGAAAAATACATTGTCAGGTGATAAGGATGACATTACGCAGGTGGATTTCTAATCCTCCTCTCAAAAGATCAGATGGGTGTTGCATGAAATTCAGAACCTAGGCTAAAGGCAGTATGGAGGTGGAGGAGGTGGTAGTTGAGGGCAACATGTATAAGCAACCATACCATATGATTAAAGGTTTCCAGAGCAAATCACATCCTTGCAAAATTGGGGTGGCCGATTCAACTGTTTAATGGATTTGGGGGGGGGACCTAAGAGAGCTCTCTTGCCCCCACCCCCTGAATTATCTGGGATGTCTCATGGCTATCAGAAGACGGAGGATTTTTTTTTTATGGAGAAGGAGCAGGAAAGGGAAGGAAGAAGGAGAAAATAGAGGAGGAAGAGGAAGAAGAGGAGGAGGAGGAGGTGGTAGTAGGGGACTACATGTATAAGCAACCATAAGATTAAAGGTTTCCAGAGCAAATCACAGTGATATTACACAATGATGGGATAGCAGCCTTCCAATACTTGAGGGGCTTCCACAAAGAAAAGGGGGGTCCACCTACTCTCCAAAGCACCAGAGGGCAGGACAAGAACAAATGGAGAAAACTTATCAAGGAGAAAAGCAACCTAGAACTACGGAGAAATTTCCTGACAGTGAGGACAATTAACCAATGGAACGACTTGCCTCCAGAAGTGGTGGGTGCTCATCACTGGAGATTTTCAAGAAGAGACTGGACATCCACCTGTCTGAAATGGTATAGGGTCTCCTGCTTGAGCTGGGGGTTGGACTAGATTAGAAGATCTCCAAGGTCCCTTCCAACTCCATTATTTTATGTTCTAAGCCAGCTGGGAAAGTCACAAGTGGTGATTGCGTGACCATCTTAAATATATGCTGGTAGCCAAGCATCTGGATTTCAATGACCATGGGAATGCTGCAACCGTCATAAGTGTGAGAACTAATCATAATTCATTTTTTCCTGTGCTGTTGTTATTTCAAACAATTGCTAAACAAAATGTAATCAAAATTCAGACACTTGATAACTGATTCATATTTATGACGGTTGCAATGTCCCAGGGCCACGTGATCATCTTTTGCGACTTTCTGACAAACAAAGTCATTAGAGAATCCAGATTCATTTAATAACCATGTTACTAACTTAATGACTACAGTGCTTCATTTAACAATTGCAGCAAGCAAGGTCGTAAAGTGGGGCAAAACTCACTTAATAACTCAAAAACAGAAATTTCGGGCTCAATTGTGGTTGTAAGTCAAGGACTATCTGTAGATGAACCTATCAAATCTAGATGAAATTAAACCAGTGTTTTTCAAACTGAGCACTTAAAAGTGGATGGGCTTCAACTCCCAGAATTCCCCAGCTAGCATGCTCGCTGGGGAATCCTGGGAGTTGAAGTCCACCCTCTTAAAGTGGTCAAATTTGAAGAAAAACTGCCATTTTGTTCTCACAAAATACTAGGAATTTTGTTGAAAATCTTTTGCAAGTTTCCTTTTCGTCTTTCCTTGCCTCTGTAAGTAGGTAGGGGTATGGGATTCGCTCACTAAACCAGAGCATTTTCTTCTATGAACCATTTTTGGGGTTAAACAAAAAACAAAAAAAGAAAAATTAACACTCTCGTTTTTCTCTAGAAATCAAAAAAAGGCTGACAAGAATTTCCAGCTTCCAAACAACAGATCTTTCCTTATTTTATTAAAGATATCTCTCCCCCACTTTTGATTTTGAAGAATTGCAGAGCAGGTTTAAACAGGAAATACTCTTAATGTGGGATTTCCCCTCCTTCTTTCTAGATCCATCGGGATTGTTCTCTTGGATGGTCTCAGTCAAGTTAGCTATTTTTGTAATCAGAGTTTGTTTTGGGGAAACCTGTGTTTTGAAACTGGTCACGATTTACTGAGAGAGTGCCCAAGGTTTCAAGGGTGAGACATGTAGCATCACCGCCCCTGAGTTTGGTGATTTGTAGGTCTGCAGGCAAGATATTCTGGATTAGGGAAGGTTATACCGGGGGCACCTGTGAGTGGAAATGATTTCATTTATTTATATTCTGCCTTATTTTTACAATGATTGAAGGCAGTGAACATATCCAACACATCTTCCTCCTCCTATTTTCTCCATAACAACCACACTGCGAGGTGAGTTGGGCTTAAAGAGAGGGACTGCCCCAAAGTCACCCAGCCAGCTTTCATGGCTAAGGCGGGACTAGAATTCACCATCTCCTGGTGATTGATCCAAAGTCACCCAGCCAGCTTTCATGGCTAAAGCGGGACTAAAACTCACCGTCTCCTGGTGATTGGTCCAAAGTCACCCAAGCACTTTCGTGCCTAGGGCAGGACTAAAACTCACCATTCTCCTGGTAATTGGCCCAAACACACTCAGCCGGCTTTCATTCCTAAGGCAGGACTAGAACTCACAGTCTCCCGCTTTCTAGCCTGCTGCCTTAACCACCAGACCCAAGTGGCTAATATTGAGAAACAATACTGGGAAACCAAAGCCTGCAACGCTCCTGTTTCAGAGAGGCTCATGAAGCTGGCACCAAGACGTTTCTCTAAGGTGGACCCTCGTGAAGAGCAGCTTGGGAAGAGCTCGGTCTTAAGAAGGTTGGCAAGAGAAGGCCACTGAAGCATGAAATGGTCCACTGGAAAGAATACCCGGCTTCCGCCATCCGCGTTCATTGTGGTCGCCCAGGGGAACGTTTGGGTCATATCAACGGGCCCTTTGCTTTCGACAGTTAATGAGAGAAGCTGGATGCGCTTTTCGGGCTCAAGCTGGTTCCTTTTCTTTCATTGAATGACTTTTCCGTCCCTTCCTTCTCGGCAAATGAAGGATTGGCGAAAACAGAAGAGGATCTCACTCAGGGGGTAGTTATCCAGGCATTAAGCTTCTGGAGAGTCCCGTGAGACAAAACAGAAGACGTCGGAGGGGGCTGGATGCCTTTGTCCGCCCAACCTAATCTGGTTTTTTGTCCTGGAGATCCAGATAATTGGAATTTAGAAGCCTCCACCTCAATGCTTTTCCAACAGTCACCGAGAAAATAACTCCCTGCCGTTCTAGTTATAAAGCCGTGCAACATTTCGGATGAACTTTGGGGAGTTTCTTGGGCGGGCAGGGACCACCCAGCTTTGCTCCAAACAAAGCTGTTCTGCCACAAGCTGAGAAGGTTAGGGAATGACCAGCCTGGATTCTTGTCCTGCTTGCAAGGAAAGTAGTAGACAGTCAATCAATCAGAGTAGAGCTGGAAGGGACCGTGGAGGTCTTCTAGTCCAATCCCCTGCTCAAGCAGGAGACCCTGAGCCATTTCAGACAAGTGGCTGTCCAGTCTCTTCTTATAGACCCCCAGTGATGGAGCACCTACAACTTCTGGAGGCAAACCATTCCGCTGGTTAATTGTCCTCACTGTCAGGAAGTTTCTCCTTAATTCCAGGAGAAGCTTCCCTCCTTCATTAGTTACCATCCATTGTTTCTTGCTTTGAAAAATAAATGGACCCCCTCTTCTTTGTGGCAGCCTCTCAAATACTGGAATACTGCTATCATGTCACCCCTAGACTTTTCTCTAGACTAGCTACAGCCAGTTCCTGCAACCTGACCAGTTGACATTGGACCAGGATGTCAAAGAGACAAGGCCACTTTCTCCTCATCCACCCACTGGCTGCATATCCTGATCTAAGGCTTCTTGATGGACATGGGGTGCTCTGAAATGCAACATTCCTCCAGATACTGACCAACCTGTCTGTGCATTGTCTCTCTCTCTCCCTTTCTTCTTCTGCAGTCTTCCAATATTAAAGGTATTGCTTCAACTATTGGAAATATGAGCCAGCCATGTGCTGCAGCCTCCAAAAAAATCAAAGCAGTCCTAGAGGGATAGAATCAAGATCACGTGAAGTGTTGATATTGCTTTATCAGGCCTTGGTGAGACCGCAGTTGGAATACTGTGTCCAGTTTTGGTCACCCCAATTTTTAAAAAAGAGGCGGAGACTCCAGGAAGAGTGCAGAGAAGAGCAACAAAGAGGATTAGGGGACCGGAGGCTAAAATACATGAAGATTGTTGCTGGAATTGGGTACGTCTAGTTTAATGAAGAGAAGGACGAGGGGGGACAGGATAACAGTGTTCCAGTATCTCAGGGGCTGCCCCAAAGAAGAGGGAGTCAAAGCTATTCTCCAAAGAGCCTGAAGGCAGGACAAGAAGCAACGGATGGAAACTGATCAAGCAGAGAAGCAACCTAGAAATAAGGAGAAATTTCTTGATAGTGAGAACAATTAATGAGAGGAATGACTTTGTGGGTGCTCCATCGATGGAGGTTTTTAAAAAGAGACTGGACAGCCATTTGTCTGAACTCTTATAGGGATTCCTGCTTGAGCAGGGGGTTGGACTAGAAAACCTTCAAAGTCCCTTCCAACTCTGTTATAACATGAGAAGTGAATTACAAGTAGTCCTTAACTTACGGTTGTAACTGAGCCTAGTTGTCAGTCATTGTGATGGTAAGTCAAGGCAGCACATCAACAGACCTGATTTTTGGACACTTTTTGATCCGGTTGTTAAGTGAACACTGCAGGCACTGAAGCAAATACCTCACATGTACGACTGTCGCAACATCCCCACAGTGATATAATCAAAATTCAAGTGCTTGGCAATTGGCATACATTTACAATGGTTGCAAACTTTCATTTAGTGTCATTCTAAGTTACAACAGCACTGAAAACAGTGACCTCTGATTGTTTTTCACACTTACGACCGTTGCAGCACCGCCATAGTCAGTTGATCAAAATTGGGGTGCTTGGCATGTATTTATGAGAGCTGCAGTGTCCTGGGGTCATGTAATAACTTTTCCAGCAGCTTCCAATCAGCAAAGTCAATGGGAGGGGAACAGATTCACTGAAGATCTGTAGCAAGAAAGGTAACAATTGTGTTACATGACAACTACAGGGATTCCCTTAAGCACTGTGGCAAGGAAGGTCATAAAATGGGGCAAAGCTCACTTAATGACTGTCTCGCTTAGCAATGGAAATTCGGGGCTCCATTGTGGTCATAAGTCGAAGACTACCTGTAATGCGGTTAAAAAGGGTGGGGCTTCAGTTGCAGGGTTGAGGCCACCATCTTGGCGTTTTTGGCCTCTTGACCCATCAAGATCCAATGCAAATCATGAATTTCCCTTTGGTTGCAGTCCGTCCTCTCCCTAGGCCAGGGGTAGGCCACCTTGGCTCTTTTATGACTCGTGGACTTCAACTCCCAGAATTCCTGAGCCAGCCATGCTGAGGGGAAAGGGAGAGGTTTCCAAGCTGAGCCAGGCTGGCTCAGGCATTCTGGGAGTTGAAGTCCATGAGTCATAAAAGAGCCAAGGTTGCCTATTCCTGATATAGGGTGCCATGCTGGCAGAGGAATTCTGGGAGTTGAAGTCCCCTCATCTTCCTAGTAACTCAGGGGTAGGCCCACCTTGGCTCTTTTATGACTTGTGGACTTCAACTCCCAGAATTCCTGAGCCAGCCATGCTGAGGGAAAAGGGAGAGGTTTCCAAGCTGAGCCAGGCTGGCTCAGGAATTCTGGGAGTTGAAGTCCACGAGCCATAAAAGAGCCAAAGTGGGCTACCCCTGCCCTAGACTGCTGACATCAAATACCATAATCCTCAGTCTGTCCGCAAGGGGGAATTGTGGGAAATGAGACTAAATACATCTAGAGAATATTAAGATCTGGAGCACTGCACACAAGGAGTCCTGGGGTCCCAGAGGGAGGTTTTACTCTAAAAAAAAGCTACAACCATTCATTTAGTGACTCCTTGAAGTTACCAGAGTGTGGGGAAAAATGAGTCCTGTAGTCGTTAAGCAAATCCCCCATTGACTTTGCTTGTCTGAAGCCGGCTGAGAGGTTGCAAATGGCGACGGCGTGATCTGGGAAACTGCAACCATCGTAAATATATCCTGGTTGCCAAGCACCTGAAACTTGATCACATGACCATGGGGATAAGGCAGTGATGGCGAACCTTTTAGAGACCGAGTGCCCAAACTGCAACCCAAAACCCACTTATGCATCGTCGGGTGCCGGGTGGGTGTGGCCCATTGGCTGGGTGTGCCCCATTGGGTGGGTGTGGCCAGTTGGGGTGTGTTGTGGCCCATTGGCTGGACGTGGCTGCGGTGATAACGGCAGACTGGGTGAGACTAAAAAGTTCAATCAATCAATTCCAACTTTGCAAGATCTTTTTTTCCCGTGAGAAGTTGAAATTGACTAATTGATTGAACTTTTTCTTTTTTGCACATGAGGCCTAAAGCGAAAAAGTTTTATAAAACCCAGATGAAGGCCTAGGACTGGGGCGACGGCACGCGTGCCCACAGAGAGGGCTCTGAGTGCCGCCTCTGGCACCCGTGCCATAGGTTCGCCACCACTGGGATAAGGCAACGGTCATAAGGGCGAGTACTGGTCATAAATCCCTTTTTTTCCCAGTGCTGCTGTAACTTTGAACAGTTGCTAAATGAATGATTGCACGTTGAGAATAATCTCTTCACAAAATGCCCTTCTCCCAGCCAAATCTTCCATGTAGTTAAATTTATCCATTGCATTTATAGATGTTCCTTGACTTACAGCAGTAAGTTTAGCGACCGTTCAAATCACAACAGCAGTGGAAAAGTGACTTATGACCGTTTTACACGCTTACAGTTACTGCAGCATCCCCCATGGTCATGTGATCAAAATTCAGGCTTTTGGCAAACTGGTTCATATTTATGACGGTCGCAGTGTCTCAAGAGTCACGCGATCCCCTTCTGACTGGCAAAATCAACGGGGAAGTGAGATTCACTTAACAATCGTGTTCCTAACTTAACACCTAGTGATTCACTTAACAACTGCGACAAGAATGGTCATAATGGGGGGAAATTTGCTTAGGAACAGACGTTTTGGACTCAGTTGTGGTCTTAAGCTGAGGACTACCTGTATAACCGAATTGGTAAGGAGGTGGTTCATTTGATGTATAGAAAGAATTTGACCTTCCTTCCTTTCCTCCCTCCCTCTTCCTTCCTTCCCTCCCTCCCTCCCTCTTCCTTCCTTCCCTCCCTCCCTCTTCCTTCCTTCCTTCCTTCCATTTGACATATAAATTCTTACCTATAAACCCTTTGCACCCAAAGCCTCTAGTCTTGCTAAAATTACTTAAAGATCTGATATTTGAAGGGCTGCAACTAAGAAAAGCGGGTCAAATTATTTTCCAAAGCACCTGAAGGCAAGACAAAAACGCAACGGATGCAAAATAATCAAGGAGAGAAGCAACCTGGAATTAAGCAGAAATTTCCTAACAGTGAGGACAATTAACCTATGGAACGTCTTGCCTCCAGAAGTCGTGGGTGCTCCATCACTGGAGGTTTTCAAGAAGAGACCAGCCAGCCACCTGTCTGAAATGGTATATAGGGCCTCCTGCTTGAGCAGGGGGTTGGACTAGAAGACCTCCAAGGTCCCTTCCAGCTCTGTTCCATTCTAATTCTAATCTGACAGAGGACGAAAATGGAATGGCAGTTTTGCCTCCCTGCTGTGACCAGCATATCTGAACCCATGATGCCAGCTTCTAAGGGACGATGATCTCCTGCCCGGGCAGATTTCAGAAAAGTAGCCGAGCATATTAAATAAGGATGACTCACGACATTGTCTGAGCTCTTGCTGCACGGACACCACCAGCTTAAGAAGGTAATTGAAATGCATTCCCCAGAATAAATCAGGAGCTGTTTCCCTGGAGATAAGGGCTAACGTTCTTAGATATATATTTCTATATATATAGAACTGTCAATGCCGGGGAATAATTGGTGGAAACTCACAAAGGCCGAGCTAAAATGGGAAGGCAAGGAGGAGATGGGTCTATTCTGAAGTCATTAGCCTCTATTGGAAATTCCCAAGCAATATTTGTGTTGGGGATAATTAAGAGGTAGGCGTTAAGCCGCGGAGGGGCAGGAGGGAATCCCTTTGAATAAAGACTGGCTCAGATCAAGTCCAATTCTTTAAAAAGAGAAAAAGCATGTAGCAAATTTGGAACTGATGGTAACTTATAAAAAATGCTTAGGCTTAATTATAAAATCTCTATTAAAATGTGGGAGAGAAGACCATCTTGAAATCTTCCTTCCCTCCTTCCTCCCTCCCTCCTTTTCTTTCCTTCCTTTCTCCCTCCTTTTCCTTCCTTCCTCCCTCCCTCCCTCCCTGACTATAGGTATGCTGCAGTGATGTGAAAAACAGTTTTAAGTCCTTTTTCAGCACCACTATAACTTCAAACGGTCATTAAATAAACTTTTGTAAGACGAGGACTACCTATATTTTCAGTTTCATTTGTGAGGTTGCAGCTGAGCTGGACTGAATGACAGGCAGAATGGAAAGGGACATAAATCCTTGTAATAAATCATACACTAAAATATGTCATAAAGACAGAAGGATTATGGCTTTTCTTCATTCCACTTAACTAGGTTGAACGTTATCTTTCTCCTAGGCAGGTGTTCCATTAAAGTTGAGGTCCTCCTGACATTGATGCTGTAATTGGACAAGCTTCCATTTCTGACTTCGACCCGGAACAATTGGTATCCCTCTTTGGAGAGGTCAGAGGTCACCTGTCCATTGGTATCTCTTCGAGGTCTCTCCCGGATTTCTGCTATCCACGTGTTCAAGTAATGAGCAAAAACTTCTCACTCTAATGAGGTCTTGATGATGGAACTCCATTCCCTCATTTTTTAAAAAAACAACTACAAAATTATCCTTGATTTATCTAGCCTCATCCACTTGTTTTGTCAACCAAGAATCCCCCTTTATGCTTATGGGATAAGCTGATACAAGTACTCCTCGACTTACAGCCATTCATTTAGTGACCCAAGTTACAGTGGCACTGAAAAAAATGACTCATGACTGGTTTTCACACTTAGGACCATTGCAGCATCCCCAGGGTCACGTGATCAAAATTTGGACACTTGGCAACTGACTCATATTTATGACGGTTGCAGCGTTCCAGGGTCATGTGATTCTCCTTTTGTGACCTTCTGACAAGCGAAGTCAACGGGGAAGCCAGATTCACTTAACAACCGTGTTACTAACTTAACAACTGCAGTGATTCATTTGTGGCAAAAAAGGCCGTAAAATGAGGCAGAAACTCTTTTAAAGGACTGTCTTGCTCAGCAACGGAAATTTTGGAATCAGTTATCTTGTATTATTCATCTTATCTTTAAGGAGGGTGCTCCAACACTGGAGGTTTTTAGGAAGGGATTTATAACCATTTGCCTGAAATGTGTAGGGTCTCCTCCTTGTGTGTGTGTGTGTGGGGGGGGGGTTGATTAGAAAACCTTCAAGGTCCCTTCCAACTCTGTTATTCTATTCTTCTTCTGTTCTTCTTCTATTATTCTGTTACTCTGTTACTCTATTATTCTTCTGTTCTTCTATTACTCTGTTAACATGGTACTCCCAGGTACCAATGTTGAGCTCAGTGTCCAACGAACTCCTGACCTTTTAAAAAGGTAAATGAATATTTGATGGCCGATCCTACATATCTACCAGGCAATCTGAAAGTGGATCTCCCACAAAAGTGGATCCTCTCACAAAGGCCACCTAGAGCAGTCCCTCGGCAAGGTAGGTGGCAAAAAAGTTGAACAATAAATAAACAATAAATTGAACAATAAATTAAAATAAAAATATATCCAATCCTAAATGCTTGCTGTCTCGTTTTAAGGAATGAAGAGTGGGAATTATCAGGTTGCAGCACAGTCTTGTCAATTTTCAACTTTAATAAATGCAAGGAAAGTATTATTTGTTCCTAAAGCCTCTGAAGGCAGGGCAAGAAGCAACGGATGGAAGCTAACCAAGGAGAGAACCAATCCAGAACTAAGGAGAAATTGACAGTGAGGACAATTAATCAGTGGAACAACATGCCTCCAGAAGCTGTGGGTGCTCCATCACTGGAGATTTTTAAGAAGAGACTGGACAATCACTTGTCCAGAATAAGGAAGCAGTGAGAACAACAAAGTCCCTCTCAAGTTTGTTATTTTGTTATTTCTTTAACAACCAGCAAAGAACTAAGCATCATCTTGTCCGAAGTTTTGCCCTACATGGGCTAAATTTATATTTGTGATGCGTCAAATTATTATTCCTTAATTGTAATTTCCAAACTTCCATCCTGTGAACCTCCAATTAAAAGATGCCCATCCTTTCAATTAAAACCAGGGTGTAGTTGAATTCAGTACAATCTGATGTGTCAGTTGCATTTGTATTGTTGAGTCAGTTCAATTTTTTTTCTTTTTCCAAGAAGTGAAAATTCCAGCCGGGGCATCTGGAGATTCAGCCCAATCAGCTTCCAACTGAAGCTTTGTAAAGCCCTAAAAACCAATCCTTTGCATTTTTATCTGCAAAGAATGTGGATTACAGTATTTCTTTAAGAAAACATTCCCTAGTTGTGACCTTGACTCGGGAAGAATCCTTCAAGTCAACTGTGTCAAAGTTCCACCACACAGCTGTATAAATTATCTTCCATTCAGGGGGAAAAAGGGGGGAAACAATCCTTTCCCCCCCTCCGATGGAAGAGAATTTATTCAATAGTGTGGTGTGCAAAATGATCATATGTGCACAATATTTATTAAAATATATCTTGCTTTGCAAAAAAATATATATTCAATGTACAAAACTCAATGTATGAAATGCAAATTCATACCACTCGCCATAACACTAATAAACAGTTTCTCCTCCTATCGAGATGGTGAGGTTTTGAATTTTAAATATTTTTTAAAGTCACAGATATCAAAGAAGGAAACACCAGGCATGCGGGCCCCTTGCATAAATTGAGATACGAGGGAAACCTTAAATATTAGACGGGATTAATGGTTTTAAGAAAGAGTCTTAGTTATCAAGAGTAAGAAGATAAAATGAATCCCATAAATATGGAAGCTATCTAAATTATACTTTCTAACAGAGATGTATTCTTTTTTTTTTCAGGCTCCAAAATAGACTGCTTCCTTAGCCATCACTCCAATTTAACTGGAGGTACACTTTGTATAATAAATGATATGCTCAATTTGGAGACATGGAAACCTTAATGTGCAATTTCAGCATTGTTTCCATGGTGTCAAAATGAGTTTTTGCATACTCTGCCAGCATTTATTCTTTACTTTTTCAAAATGTGATTTAGAATAATTGAACGCCCAGAGCAGGGAACCTGGAGTAAAATTACATAGCCAAATAAACCCAAAACAAAACACTATTGCATTTAATAAATTGAACAATTGGATCCTACCCCCCCCCCCCATGAATCTTCTAAAAATGCTGGTCTGGGAACCTCCTCTTGCAAATGTTCTCCCCCGGGGAGAGAAAGCTGAACTTTTCACATATATACAGCTAGTCCTCGACTTAAAACAACAACTGAACCCCAAATTTTTATTGCTAAGTGAATTTTGCCCCATTTTATAATCTTTCTTGTCACAGTTGTTAAGTGAATCCTTGCAGTTGTTAAAGTTAGTAACACGGTTGTGAAGTAAATCTGGCTTCCCAACCGACGTTGCTTGTCAGAAGGTCGCAAAAGGGGATCACACTGCGACTGTCATAAATATGAAACAGTTGCCAAACTTCCAAATTTTGATCATATGACCACAGGGATGATGCAAGGCTCATATATGTGAAAGATGATCATAAGTCACTTTCAGTGCTGTTGTAACTTCGAATGGTCACTAAACGAAATGTTGTAAGTCGAGGACTACTTAGTGCAGCATTTTATGTTCATGTTTGCTCTTAGACGTGACAGCATGGAAAGCAATCTTTGGAAGCACATTAAAAATGCAGATAAAGGTTGTCCTTGACTTACAACCATTTTTTAATGACCGTTTAAAGTCACAACAGCACTGAAAAAAGGGACTTATGATCATTTTTCAGTTATGACCATTGCAACATTCCCCCATGGTCACGTGACCAAAATTCAGACGCTTGGCAACTGACTCGTATTTATGACGGTCGCAGTGTCCCGGGCTCCTGTGATCTCCTTTTGCGACCTTCTGACAAGCAAAGTCAATGGGGAAGCCAGATTCGCTTCACAACCGTGTTAACTAACTTTAGTAACTAACTGCAATGGTTCACTTAACCACAGGGGCAGAGAAGGTCATTAAATGGGGCAAAATTGACTTTACCACCGTCTTGCTTAGCCAGAGAAATTTTGGACTCAACTGTAGTCATAAGTCGACGACTACGGGTATTAGAAAACAAACAACAAAACAATGAAGCATTGGGAACAAATAAATGAGAAAATAGGAAAAGGAAAGGGGGGAAAAAGATTATAAGGAAGAAAAGATTAAAAAGATTTTTTGTTTCCAAAGACTTTGTTCTGGCCTTGTTCCTTGATTTTCCTGGCATACTTCTGCTTTTAAAATTATGTTTATCTTCTTCTTTTTGAAAAGGCTACATACCTCTTTAATTTTTTTTCTTCTGTTCAGTCACAGCCAATTCTCGGGAGACTGCCTGGAGAAGCAGTTTTCTTGGCAAGGTTTTTCAGAAGTGGTTTGCCATTGCCTCCTCCTAGGGGCTGAGAGAAAGTGGCTGGCCTAAAATCACCCAGGTGATGCCTAAACTACAGATTCTCCTCAACTTACAACAGTTCATTTAGTGACCATTAAGTTACAATGGCACCGAAAAAACTGATGACTATATTTCACACTTATGACCATTGCGACATCCCCATTGGTCACATGATCAAAATTCAGATACTTGGCAACTGACTCATATTTATGACGCTTTCACTGTCCTTGAATATGTGTTTCCCTTTTGTGACCTTCTGACAAGCAAAGTCAATGGGAAAGCCAGATTCACTTAACAACCGTTACTAACTTAACAACTGCAGTGATTCACTTAACAAATGTGGCAAGGAAGGTCATAAAATGGGGCAAAGCTCACTAAAATGTCTCGCTTAGCAATGGAAACATTGGGCTCCATTGTGGTCATAAGACGAGGACTGTGTTTAAATAGGATGGGGCTTCAGTTGTAAGGTTGAGGCCACCATCTTGATGTTTTTGGCCTCTTGACCCATCAGGATCCAATGTAAATCATGAATTTCCCTTTGGTTGCAGTCCGTCCTCTCCTTAGATTGCGGACATCAAATACCATAATCTTCAGTCTATCCGCAAAGGGGAATTGTGGGAAATGAGACTAAATACATCTACTGGATATTAAGATCTGGAGCCCTGCATGCAAGGAAACACAAGGCAGTCCTGGGGACTCAGAGGGAGGTTTTACTCTAACTTATTCTAATCTGTAATATGTCTACACAGTCAGTCCTCCAGTTACAACTATTCATTTAGTGCAGGGGTCTTCAAACTTGGCAACTTTAAGACTTGTGGACTTCAACTCCCAGAATTCCTCAGCCAGCCCTGGCTGGCTGAGGAATTCTGGGAGTTAAAGTCCACAAGTCTTAAAGTTGCCAAGTTTGAAGACCATTCATTTAGTGTCTGGAAATTTGGGGCTCAATTGTATTCGTAAGTCGAGGACTACCTCTGGCATGCTAAATTGGCTCTCTATATATTTCTCATAGCCATATAATAAGCAGATCATAAACAGTACTGGTTGAACTGCTCCCTGCATCTTATAAAGTCCTAGGAAAGGAGGAGATGGTCCCAAACACAGAGCCTCCTAATCCCGGGGCAGCTTTCCCACTTCCCTTCTCTACCTCAAGCATGCTCCACTTTATGACCATTTGTTTAAGGAAGTTACGGCAGCGCTGAAAAAGTCATTTACAACTGGTCCTCACACTTACGACCATCCGTCGCACAGCCAACGAGGGGAGCCAGATTTGCTTCCCCTGCTGTGCGATTCGCCTAGGCGGCCATGGTGATTTCCTGAACTCGCTGCAACTCGTTTAACAACTGCCTCATTTAGCAACAGAAGTTCCAGGATTCCCTAAAAAAAACCACCAACAACCCTAACCACAAAACTATAAGCCCTTGTCTGCTCACAGAATCTCAATTCTCATCCCAAATTAGGGGGGGGGGAGGGAAGAGGACACTCGGAGTGGGGATGATGGGCTTTGTCGTCCCCAAAGGCGCCGCCCCCCCCGCTGCTGAGGTAGAACGAAGCGCTCCCCTCCTGCCCCTCCCCCCCTCCGCGGAAACCGAAACGCCGGCGCAACGGGCCCCGCCCCTTTTTCCAAGGCGCGCGCTCCCCCTTTCCCCCCCTCCCCTTTTGAAAAAGGGCACGCGGCTTCTCCCCCTGCCGCTTTCTAACGGTCGGCAAGGCGCGCGCGAGACGAGGAAGGGGAGCGCGCATGCTCCTCGCCCTCCGCAAGACTTGGCCACGCCTCCCCGTCCCTGGTCTGCCTCCCCCTTTCAGAGAGAGAGAGAGAGAGAGAGAGAGAGCAGGAGGGGCGGGGAAAGGAGGGATATTAAAAAAAAAAAAAAAAAAAGACACCCAACCCAGCCCGCGTTTCCCGTCGTGCTTTGCGGGGCCCTTGGCACTGACGTGGCCGCCGGGAGCCGCCATCTTGTGCGCAGTAAGGGAGGCTGTGAGGGAGGCGGAAGGCGAAGGCCAGAAGCAGACGAGGCACCCGGCGGGCCCGGAGAGGACGACGACGGAGACCCCGCAGCCAGACACCCCGCAACGTCGCCCGGTAAGCAGCCGAGCCCTCACGAAGTCTCAGCGGCGGCCCGACCTGGTCCGAACCGACCCTTCCTTCGCCAACGGTCCGCGCCGAGGCGGCCGGGCCTAGCTCGCGGCCGGGCGGGGCAGCCTCCCCCCGACGCCCGCTGATCTCCCGGCCGAGCTGTGGGGCTCTTTTCCTCCTCCCGCCTTCCTTTAACCTTCCCCGATGCCGCCCTCATAAGCGGGGGTGCAGCGGGGCACCCCCATTCCCCTCATCCCCAGCCCCTCCCCCACGAAAAGGAGACTGTAGTCAGAGGGCGAGAAGGCGGCCCTTGCGCGGGACCGGTTCCTCGTAGTCCTCGGGCCTGGGACGGTTGGGCAGGCCGGGGAGGAGGGGAGTCACCCCCCGGTCCTGGCGCTTTGGCCTCTCTGAGTAACATCCATAAAACGGGGGAGGATGCAGGGTGGCCCCCGAGGGTGGAGGATGGGGTTTGGGGAGGAGGATGAAAGAATTTTTTGGGGGGGGATATGGTGGGGTTTGGGGAGGATGGTAGAATTTGGGGGAGGATAATGGGGTTGTTCGGGGTGGATGATCGGGTTTGGGGGAGGGCGATGGGGTGGTTTGGGAGTGGTCTTTTTTCTTTCCTCATCTGGAATTTGGCCCCAAAGACGAGGGATGGGTGGGGATTTGGGATCCCTTAGTCACTTGCTGGTGACTTCATCGGCAGGACAAACAGTTGCGCAAGGGCAGGGAGTCTCAAGTACATTCTGGTGGTGGTGAAGACTCTCTTCCTCTTTATTAGTTGAGGAAATCGGACTCAAAAGGTCTGGGTTGACAGGCCAGGACAAGAGTCTTAATCCATTTGGACAGGGTGGTGTAAGGATGCCAGGCCTTGGGCGGGCTAGATGATCTCCCAAGGTCCCTCCCAGCCATGACAGAAATACTAATCACAACTAGCCACATTTAGTTTATCGTACAGGGTCTTAGCTGGGTCTTTCTATGTTTAACGAAGAGAAGGACGAGGGGGGACATGATAGCAGTCTTCCAATATCTCAGGGGCTGCCCCAAAGAAGAGGGAGTCAAGCTATTCTCCAAGGTGCCTGAAGGCAGGACAAGAAGCAACGGGTGGAAACTGATCAAGGAGAGAAGCAACCTGGAACTAAGGAGAAACTTCCTGACAGTGAGGACAATTAACCAGTGGAACAACCTGCCTCCAGAAGCGGTGAATGCTCCAACACTGGAAGTTTTTAAGAAGAGACTGGACAGCCGTTTGTCTGAAATGGTGTAGGGTTCCTGCCTGGGCAGGGGGTTGGACTCGATGACCTCCAAGGTCCCTTCCAACTTTATTATTATTATTAAACTGAGCCATGAAATGGGGAGGGAGGGAGGAAGGAAAAAGAGGTGAGAGAAGGAAAGAAAGAAAGAAGTAGGAAGTTAGGAGAAAGGGAAGGATGGAACTAAGAAAGAAGGGAAGAGAAAAGGAGAGAGAAAGAGGGGCAAGGGAAAGAAAGGCAGGAGAAAGAAAGGAGTGGAAGCTGGTCAGAGGGAGATACAACCTAGAAATAAGGAATTCCCTGACAGTGAGGACTATGAAGCAGTGGAACAGCTTCCCTCCCAGAGTTGTGGGTGTTCCGTCTCTGGAGATTTTCAAGAAAAGATTGGACAACCATTTGACCACAATGGCATAAGTTCTTCTGCCTTGAGCAAAGGGTTGAACTGGATGACCTCCAAGATCCCTTCCAGGTTTATGATGCTTCTCAAAGCTGCTTTCCTGGCCATTCCCATTTCCAGGGTTGTGAATTGGATCTCTATCTTTGCCACACAGGCAATTACCGTACAGTATAAATCTGGGCATCAAAGCCATCTCAGCACGACATAATTTGTTGCATAAGTTTCTTTTTCCTGAAATACTATGAAATGTCAGACTGGATTGATGTTGCTAATTTTCTGCCAGATGCACTCCACTGGAGAAAGTCCTCTTTAGTTAATTTGGTTTTTCTTTTCTTTTTTTTTTTAGGAAATATGTTAAATAGCCTTTCATGTTGCCAATACCTGGTAATGACATGTCCCTCGTAAATACTTGGGATAATGAGAGGGCAATTGTTTTTAAACATTAATTTTTGTATTTTAGAATCAGGTCTTGAAATAAAAACAATGTCAAGGGGATAGCATTGCTATTTTTTTTAGTGAATTCTAGTATTTTCTGATTATTAGCTTATTTGTATTTCCACGACTACCTTAAATTTTTGGCTAGCTTAAAAAGTTTTCATCTTTATCTCTGTGACATGGGAGAGCTGTAAACAAGAGGCAGCAACTATTGTAGATCCAAGGACAAACATCTCAGTTGCTCAGCTTAACTTTTCCCCCTCCTTTTTTTCCAGCATAGACTTTTCCTGGTTTGTTCATTCATCAGAACTTTGGGGAAGTTACTGTCCTCCACAAAGTTCTTGCTACTCTATATGGTCTTTGTCATCATCTACACTTTTGAAACATTTGGGGATTTCTTTTACAAAGCTGGCAATCTGATTTGTGCAGCTGTCCTTAAAGAAGTTGTGTAGGGCAAGCACACTTCAATATAATTTACTGCCAATCATGTGAGAAATACCTGATCACAATTGAAACCAAGGTTTCCATCGCTAAACAAGGTAATGGAACTGAGTTGTGCCTTATTTTATGATCTCTTTTGCTATGATTGTTAAGTCACACGGTTGTTAAGCAAATCTGCCAATTCCCCATTGACTTTGCTTGTGAGAGGCCAGTTGGGAAGGCCACATGATGCAACTGTTGTGAATAAATGCTGGTTGCCAATCATCCAAATCTTGATCACATGTCCATGGGGATGCTGCAACAGTCATATGTGCGAGGACCAATCATGAGTGACTTTTCAGTGCCATAACTTAGAACGGTTGCTAAACAAATATTTGTCAGTCAGTGAGTACCTGCATTATACTACCACTATACCGGTGGTCCTTGACTTAATAACAGTTCATTTAGTGACCAAAGTTACAAGGGCACTGGAAAAAGTAACTTGTGATTGTTTTTCACACTTAACGACCACTGCAGCATCTCCATGGTCACATGATCAAAATTGGGACGCTTGGCAACTGGCCTTTATGACAATTGCAGTGTCCCTGGGTGTCATGATCCCCATTTGTGATCTTCTGACAAACAAAGTCAATGGGGGAAGCCAGATTCACTTAACTGTGTTATAGCGTAACAACTGTGTTAAGAAAGATAACACAGGGCAAAGCTCACTTAACAACTATCATGCTTAGCAACAGAAAATTTGGGCTCAATTGTGGTCGTAAGTTGAAGACTACCTGTAATAAATTCGGGGTATGCCTTTTGGCACCTTGCAGGTAATTTGGATTGCATCTCCTACAACTTTCAGCTACGGTGAAAATCAGAAGATTTGAGGAGCATTTCTTTTTTGCATTTCCTTTTCTTAATTGCTTCCGAACCAGATGCCTCGTACAGGCATCTTGTGAAATGTTCCCATGATAACGGATAACGTACAGTCTGGGTTGAAGTGCTTGGTCTGATATGTTCGAGGATTTAGTGTGTAATTGTCTGGAACAGACTTGGGGAAATAATTATGTTAATGCAGCTACGGCTGACATTTTTTCGCAATCTCCATATGCATACGGCATTTATATCTTCCTTTGAAATTAAATTAGCAAACCATGAACCGTCCTATTATCCTGGCTGGGATCACTTCACAGTTGCCGTAATGCATTAGCTGCAATGGGCCGACTTCATCAGAGAGGAAGAGGTTCCTCAGCCCTGCAATACAAAGGAGTTATTACTATTATCTTTAAATCAGGAGGATAGCTCCAGGTTATAAAAGCAAGCTCTTGCACAGATAGTCAGCCATGTATGATTACAGTTGAGCCCAAAATTTCCATTGCTAATTGAGACAGTTAAAGAGTTTTGCCCCATTTTACGACCTTTCGTGTCACAGTTGTTAAGTGAATCATTGCTGTTAAAGTGTTAAATGAATCTGGCTTCCCCGTTGCCAGAAAGTCGCTAAAGGGAACACTTGACCCAGGGACTCTGCAACTGTCATAAATACGAGACAGTTGCCAAGCATCCGAATTTTGATGGGGACCCTGGGGATGCTGCAACAGTCGTAAATGTGAAAAACGGTCATAAGTCACTTTTTTCAGTGTCGTCACTTTGAAAAGTCACTCAGTGAATTGTTGTAAGTCAAGGACTACTTGTATCTCCTTTTCATGCTGCTAGCTTCAAGCAGGTTGCAAAATTTTGGGTGCTTTGAATCTGGACAGCCTATTACACCTAAGTTGGATCTGTTATCTACACCTACTCCTTTCAACTCTGAACTGTCTGAGCAGTGTTTAGTTTTCATCCATCCCCAGAGTGGATATTAATAGATTTTTTTAATGGATTTTTTAAAATTTAAATTGGATTTTTTTTTATTTTTATCAAATTTATCTTAATAAAATGCTTTTGGAGTAAAAAAACTATCTAAATATAGTTTTCTGTTTAAGATACATTAATAATTTAGTTTATTCAGCATGAAATGGAGCTTAGTTATGTCGCATGAGGCTTTATAATCTGAAATATTTACATTTTTGGTAAACTCATTCAGTGAATCCAAGGTCTGCAAGCCGAGATAACATGCACTGCCTTGATGCATTCGCACAGTTTCACAGTAACCATGAGATAAATCAGAAAATAAAGTTCAGGAATATTTCTTTATCCCATTGTTTTGCAAATCTATGCACACTACAAGCTGTGTGATTGTTTGAAGAGAAATGCCTCTGTAGGAGGCTCTTAAGTGTTTTAGTTAAATAAAAGAATTTGAGTAGTTCTCCAACTATGTGTGATTAACCTGAAATCAGTTCTGTTACCGCTGTTTGACTGACCTGACAGCTTCTGATTCTAAATAGGAAACCTTCATTTTGTTTGCAAATAATAATATTAAAGATTCTAGCTACCAGCAAGAATGAGTCCTTACATTGAAAGAGCACCTGTCATTTCAGATCCATCCTGGCAGCGCCTGTTAGCAGGCACCCACTCACCTGCTGCCCGTCACGTCCCTCACCTTGTGGTGTCCCTGCCCCATCACCAGCCGTCCCATTCAAGGGAGTGGGACTGTCGGTGAGTCAGCAGCCTGCCAGGAGGAGCCGCTGCGGGACAGAGATGACAGCTGCTCTTTAAAAATTATGATTTAAATCAAACCCACCCTGTCCATCCCTGTTCCAAGCTTAAAATACTTTTCTGCTTCTGAGAGACGGAACGAGGTCTTCTGTCTTCCTGGAGTACAGGTAGTCCTCAGTTTACCATTGTTAACAGCACTGAAAGTGTGACTCCTTTTCACACTTACGACCCCATAGCCACGTGAACAAATTCAGCCGCTTGGCAACTGGTTCCTATTTATGACGGTTGCAGCATCCCAGATTGATGTGATCCCCTTTGCGAACTTCCAGCAAGCAAAATCAACAAAGAGGCGAGATTCATTTAACAACCACGTTCCCAAATTAACAACTGCAGTGATCCACTTAAACGACTGTGGCAAGAAAGGTCGTAAAGCGGGCAGAACCCACGCAGCAACAGGAATTTTGGGCTCAATAGTGGTCCAAAGTCAAGGACTGCCAAGACCAAGGGGGGTGGGTGCGAATCTTATCTCAGGGGGCACAATATTGCAGACAGCAGAAGTCACAGCAGAGCAGGTTCTTCTGGACCCCTCCAGCTGGGATTCCAGCTCTTTTGCTGACTAAGATTGAATTAAATCTGGTGACTGTTACCCCTTGAATCAAGGGCAAGCAAACAGCAAGCTGCATCACAGCTGAAAGAAGGAAACCTCAAGGTTAGGACATCATCACACACTCTTGTGTGGTGCTGTCTTTAAAGGTGCTCTGGAAGGTTTGCTTTGTACTGTACCTGGCAGCGGAATTTCCTGGTGGGGGGGTGGGGGGAGCCAAGCAGGTGGAACTTGTTATACCTGTTTTATACAAATATCATCGCTGCCTCTTTGTTTCTGGCTGAACGTATTTAATGTGTTGCTTTAATACAGGTAGTCCTTGACTTCATTTAGTGACCTTTCAAAGTTACAACCACACTGGAAAAAAGTGAGTTATCATTTCTCACACTTAAAACCCTTGCAACGTACCCACGGTCACGTGACCGAAAATTAGGGCACTGTGCAACTGACTCGTATTTATGATGGTTGCATTGTCCTGACATCATATGATCCCCTTTTGCGACCTTCTGACAAGCAAAGTTAATGGGAAGCCAGATTCATTTAACAACCGTGTGACAAAGTTAACTGCAGTGATTCAGTTAACAACTGTGGTTGTAAGTTGAGGACTCCCTGTACTTCACTATCTTGGTCAGCCAGTTTTCCATATGACTCTGCCTAGGCCAGGGGTAGGCCCACCTTGGCTCTTTTATGACTGGTGGACTTCAACTCCCAGAATTCCTGAGCCAGCATGGCTCAGCTTGGAAACCTCTCCCTTTCCCCTCAGCATGGCTGGCTCAGGAATTCTGGGAGTTGAAGTCCACCAGTCATAAAAGAGCCAAGG
The DNA here is from genome assembly GCF_001527695.2 of Protobothrops mucrosquamatus. NCBI lineage: Eukaryota > Metazoa > Chordata > Lepidosauria > Squamata > Viperidae > Protobothrops > Protobothrops mucrosquamatus. Next base: position 404,820 of record NW_015386586.1, on the reverse strand, counting down.
TTGCCTATCCCTGGCCTAAGTATTAAAAATCTCCTCTTCTGCCCCTTATTGTGATGAACAGCCTCAGATTTGTGGAATTTATGTATTTCCATTTTCAATTTAAAAATAAAAGACTGAAGGCTACTTTTAACATTTCAGATTTTGGGTTATTAATGGCGAGGGCTGCACAGTGCTTCAAATCGTGTTTGGAAGAGATACTTGGGAGTCACAACTTCAGTGCAGCATCCATTGATAATGTGTTAAAGCAGCTACACCTTTTTTCCTGATCGCATGGGAACCTTTGCTTGGTTAATTTTGCAGATCTATATTTTATGGCTTCCCAGCAGGTCTGATTAAAAGGCAAAAAGGTGCTTCTGAGCATATGGAAGCATCCACATGACATGCACTGCGATTTTTAAAGCCAAATGTATCCCTTTTCTCAAGTGATATGGCAGACCTTTGAGCTTAAGAAAGACAGTTGCAGATTTGTGTGGCATGAGAACTTTTGCAAATCACTGCCTTACCTTAAAATTTGAAGCATCGTTTAGTATGAATTAGAAGTACATATTTATGAGTTGCATTGTCCAGCTCAACATCAGTGCATAAGTGGAAAATCATGTAAAAAAGCCTTAGCTAGATTTCGCGGGGGGGGGGGGGAACCAGTACTATATTAACAAACTTTCACAGGGACGCTTATGTGTCTTGGGCTACTGATAAAATATGAATGTATAATTAGATTTTCATGAATCTCACCTGGAACAAATTGAAAATGTAAGCGCAACTTCTATTCCAGCCCTTTTTATAGCTGGTAGGCAGTTCCGATTATAACAGTTACTTTTTGGATTATTCATCAGTTTTTTTGCTGAGTGCTAAAAACCTAGTTTTAATTCTTATTTTTAAGTAGCTCTTTGGAGAACTAGGAAATGCCACTTTACTGCTGTTTTCGTTTGCCTTTTACTATCCATGTTATCTTCATTGATATATTGCGGTTGATACACTGACTCTAAAACTTTGTGTTTTAATTTTTAATATTTTAATTTTAATGATTGTTTTTAACCACTATTTTTATATTATTTGTATGGTTCCCGGAGTCACTTCAGGAGATGGGTGGCTATACAAATTAAATAAATAACATGCTGCTATTTTCTTTTCCTCTAATTTTTAATCGTTCTAATGTGTAAAAAAAAGATTGCATGTGCTGAGCTAATTAATGAGTAATGCATCTTAATATAGTAATTTGAAACTGGAAAAAATGTTCATGTAAAGCAGTACTGTGTGCGCCCTTTGCTTATCTAGGACCCTCTTATTAGATTTTATTATAGGCACAGATATAAAAAAAACCTAGGGAATTTGCTTTCTGCAAATACTGCAGAATATTCATCTCGCATGGTATCAAATGTATCATTGCAAATAGTAAAAAAAACTTCACAATATTTGGCTAAATCTAGCAATTTGTACTGTACATGTAGTCCTCAACTTACAATCACAATTGAACCCAAAAATTATGCTGCTAAGTGAGACATTTGTTAAATAGGTTTTGCCCCATTTTATGACCTGTCTTGTCACGTTTGTTAAGTGAATCATTGCAGTTAACTTAGTAACACAGTTAAGTGAATCTGGCTTCCCCCTTCACTTTACCGTCATAAGCCAGTTGAACAAGCATCTGAATTTTGATTTATGTTGCCATGGAGATGCTGCAACAGTCTTAAGTGAAACAGTTTTTCAGTGTTGTTATCACTGAGCAGTCACTAAACAAACTGTTGTTAAGTGGAGGACTCCCTGTATCGGAATACAAATGCAGTACTAAAGGGTTAGCTATCAAAGTATTGCATCATGTTTAGGGCTAATTTAGAGTTAGATACTAAACTGGTCATGACGATAAAGTAGTCTAAGAATCATAGGGTCAGAAGGGACTTCGAGATCATGTAGTCCAGCCCACTCCGGAGTTCTCGTGCCTTCTCAGGCACCTGGTTGCCTAATCCTTTCTTGAAATGAAGCACCCACAATTCCAGGAGGCAAGCGGTTCCACGCCATGTTGTAGTCCTCCATTGTTTGTTCCTCTTCCTATATTATCCGGTAAGGAATACTTGGGTGGGGGAACTTTCGAACTGGAAGCTCAAAACCACTCAACTTCCCAAGTTAGAAAAGCAAATGCTGCGCTCCACAAATGTAATTACAAGTAGTCCCCGCCTTAGGACCACAATCGAGCCCAAAATTTCTGTTGCTAAGCAAGACATTCTTGAATGAGCATTTCCCCATTTTATGACCTTGCTAGAGTTGTTAAGTGAATCACTGAAATTGTGAAGTTAGTCACACGGTTGTTAAGTGGATCTGGCTTCCCCCATTGACTTTGCTGGTCAGAAGGTTGCAAAGGGGGATCTCATGACCCCGGGACACGGCGACCGTCATCAATATGAATCTGTTGCCAAGCGATTGAAGTTTGATCACGTGACCATGGGGACGCTGCACCGGCCGTGTGAAAAACGGGTCTGTCGCTTTTCCCAGTACTGTTTGAACAATCACTAAACGAATGGTTGTTAAGTCAAGGACTACCTGCAGTTGCCAAGACAAATGAGTGAAGGACTGGCAAGAAAATTGGCTTTTTTCCCCAGATGTTCTGGGTCTGAAATGAAGGCTTCTTCTATTGGCTGAATTAAATCTCTCCCTGTTCCGAATGTAAGGCTACTTTCGGCTGAGAAAATGTTTATGTGCAACTGAGACCTTATTTCCATTGACCTTTCTCTTTCCTGTGCTATGCTTTCATATCTCCACCTACCAGTGATATTTTCGTACGAGGTCTGGATAGGAAAGAACACTGGTTCTCTTAAAACCCACACCAATCTGTATTCTATTAATTGCAGTAGTGGGGGGGGGGGGGACGGACAAAAACCCACACCCAGGGTTTTTAATACGATGCTGGCTGAGGAATTCTGGGAGTTGAAGTCCACAAGTCATAAAAGGGCCAGGTTTGAAGACCCCCTGCTCCATGGCCATCTGAAAATATGTTTTCTGTCATCTCAGGAATTGAGTAGGCTGTCGTGGTTTTGCCTGAGTAGCTCAATTAACACAGAGCAATCTCTATGAAAGTGCAATTCAGCCTGTGAAGTATAGCATGGGATATTGATCCCAAAGTCAAAACTGGTCCAGAATGTGGCAGCTGATGGCTGGGTTGAGCACCTGCCTTGATTCCAAGCAATAAACGACTACACTGGCTACCCACTAACTCAGTGGTGGCGGACCTATGGCACACATGCCAGAGGCGGCACTCAGAGCCCTCTCTGTGGGCACGTGTGCCATGCCCCTGAGATGGCAACCGTCCCTCTTCAACCAGCCGCCCGCTAACTCGCCGAGGTCCCACGTGGCTGGATGCATCCCAGCACCCATGCGCTTGCTGGCCTCTGTGTGCGGAGGCTGATGGTGTCAAACAGCAGCCGGCCCGGCCCCTACCTCGCCTTGCCCTGCGACAATGGCAACCACGCCCTGCCTCGTCTTGCCTCACCCCACAGGACGAGCCTCCTGCCCACCATCCCACCCACCAGAGACCCCCCTGGATCTCCCCCAACCCTGCCCGGCCCCCACAGGCATCTCTCCCCAGGAGCAACATCGAGCTGGCCACACCCACCCATTTGCCATGACCATTGTAGCCACGCCCATCTAGTGGGCCACCCCCCCCCCAGCGGGCCATGCCCACCCGGCACCTAGCGATATATAAAATGGATTTTGGGTTGCAGTTTAGGCACTCGGTCTCTAAAAGGTTCGCCATCACTGCACTAACTAGTGGACAAGGTTTTCAAGGCTTTATCATCATCATCATCATCATCAAATTTAATTTATATACTGCCCTTCTCCCATAGGACTCAGGGCGGTTCACAGCATATTTAAAAAACAGATACTATACACAATATACAAAAAATACAAAAATACAACAATATAAACCCCAATAAAAACCGAATTAAAAATCAAATATTGACGGCTGTGTTTCCAATTAAAATTGCTTCTAAAATCATCCCTAACTAAAATCCTCCCTAGGTCAGGCCCGCTTGCTGGAAAAGCCATGTCTTGAGGGCGCGGCGGAAAGTAAGGAGATCCGGAATCATCCGGATCTCGGGGGGCAGTTCGTTCCAGAGGGTGGGGGCACCCACAGAGAAGGCCCTCCCCCTGGGGGTCGCCAGCCGACATTGCTTGGCCGACGGCACCCTGAGGAGGCCCGCTNTTTAAAGGTGGTAACTAACACCTTAAAGCGCACCCGGAAGACCACTGGTAACCAGTGCAGCTCGCGCAGCAGCGGTGTTACATGGGAGCGACGAGTCCCTCCCAACACCGCCCGCGCGGCCGCATTCTGGACCAGTTGGAGTCTCCGGGTGCTCCTCAGAGGGAGCCCCATGTAGAGAGCATTACAGTAGTCCAGGCGGGAGGTGACGAGGGCATGAGTGACTGTGCGCAAGGCGTCCCGGTCCAGAAAAGGTCGCAACTGGTGAATCAGGCGAACCTGATAAAACGCCCCCCTGGTCACGGCTGACAGATGGTCTTCCAATGTCAGCCGTGGATCCAGGAGGACTCCCAAGTTGCGGGCCTTCTCTGCGGGGGCCAAAATTTCGCCCCCTATAGTCAGCGATGGGGTCAGCTGACTATACCGAGGCGCCAGCAGCCACAGCCACTCGGTCTTGGAAGGGTTGAGCTTTATGATTGGCAAATAAAATCCAAGGCAGTGCATGCATGCTGAGTTAAATTTAATAAACTGTTTTATATCCTGAAAACATGGCTTATCCCAGTTGGACTGTGTGAGGGTCTGTAACAGCATGGAACTCAGGAGCCAGAGCTGTAGAAGAGTAGAATAATATGATCCTCGGTGCTCTGTGAGCTTGATGGTTTACTTGCAGACATTTTGTGACCCAACCTGGGAACATAGTCAGTGCTAGAAGGGAGGAGGGTTTGTGGAGAGGAGGATTGTGGGGTCCTTGGTGCTCTCTGAGCTTGGTGGTTTCCTTGCAGACATTTCATTACCACATTAGGTAACATCGTCAGTGCTAGAAGGGACTGGGGTTCTAGCTTCTAGCACTGGTGATGCTTCCTAGCTGGGGTACTGAAACGTCTGCAAGAAAAACATCGAGCCCCCCCCCCCCGCAGTTCAGTCCTGAACTGCAAAGATTAGCTACTAATAATGGCTCTGGTGTCCTTCAAAAGGGCATGAAATGGTTAACCCGGGACGTTTCTGCTCTTGCAGCAAGAGAGTTTTGAGACATCTGGCTTATTCCTGGAGGATGGGCGCTGTGGAAGTGGTCCCTGATGGGTTTTGAAAGAACATTGAGGGGAAAGGTCTGGTGTGACTCTCGCTGGCTGTGGAGCCAGATTCTGGAAGTAGAGGTTAAACTGAGCTCCACCCAAAAGGGAAGTGTATTTTTTCTCCCCCTCTGCAGCACCCCAGCTTAGGGTGGTCGGTCTGGCAGGGAAGGGAAGGAAATAGCAAGCTGTGTTATAGCAGGGAAGCACTTACGTCTTTTCAGAAGTTGTTTCTCAAATGACTCCCTCGGAAATTAACGCTGTAATGACAGGGCACGCTAAGTACTGAGTTAAATATATTTCTGTAGACCTAATTAATTTATAATAGCATAAGTACGGGTGCTCGTGAAGATTATTCAGGCTAAATATTGCAGCTGCCCAGTTATAAACACCGGGGAATTGCTCTTCACAGCTCAGGTGAAAACGTTCTTGATAGTTGGTATCTTTCTTCGTGAATAAAATACCGATTTACATTCTGCGATACCTGTTCCCAGGTAGTCGCGATTTGTGTTCTCAAACCATCTTACTAATATTTCATTGCCCTTCTAAAAGTTGGAAAGAGCACACAAATGTTGTCATGTGCTGTTAGTTTCAAACCACAAGATGGGCAGCATATAAATTTAATAAATGAAATAAAAATAAATGTTATACAGGCAGTCCTTGCCTTTCAGCCATTCGTTTAATGACTGAAGTTACAACAGCACTGAGAAAAGTGAACTGTGACTATTTTTCACACTTAAGATCGTTGCAACAATCCCATGGTCACATAATCAAAATTCAGACGCTCGGCAACTGACTCATATTTATGACGGTCGCAGTGTTCCAGAGTCGTGCAGTTCCCTTTTGCGACTTTCTGACAAGCTACGTTAATGGGGAAGCCAGGTTACCAACTTAACTAAAGTGATTCATTTAAGAACTGTGCCAAGAAAAGTTGTAAAGTGAGGCGAAAAATTCACTTAACAATTGTCTCATTTAGCAACAGAAATCATGGCCTCCCTTGTGGTCGTAAGCCAAGGATTACCTGTATTAAAACTACAGTAATAGGCTTCTCTGAGGAATTGGCTGCCTTTCTCTCTGCCAAGTTTGACAGAGTAGAAACTGATTAACTATAACTCGGTTATTAGGATGTCCAGAGAATGCCAGGAGCATTGTTGGCATCTGATGATGCCTGGATTCTAGAATTGTGAACAGCCTCCTTTGAGAGAATCGTGCTGGTCAAACTGGATTCTGCCAACTCCTCCGTTTCAGAGAGTTTTGGAAAATGCGTGCATAGTACAATAGAGATTATTTTCATTAAGGAAAATTTCATGTAGTTATCTGGTTCATTCTACTGTTAACAATATTCCTAGCATAGCTTGTTCTAATTAAATATGATTAGTGTTGAATAGCATTATTGCCACAATCGGTGGTTTGTCCTAGCTATTATTTTTTCTCATTTGGGAAAGAGGAAAAATGTGTTTAATCTTGAAATTTTGTGCTCCTGTTTCTGTATTGAAGCCCCCCCTCCCTTATGTTTATAGATATATTTATAAATAAACATAGTCAAGTGACCTGTTCTGTCTTTTAGGAGTAACATGGTTCCCACACGCATATCTTTCAACCTCCTTTATGTATTTTGATCATTTTATTGTAGTTTCACAGAACATGTAATCTTGTTACAATAACTGTATATTTGAGCAAACTGCCCCTTCTCCCACTAAAACATTTTTATCCTATTATGGAAATACATGTTGCTGTCTTTGTTTATATGTGGCAATTTAATCTGCATAAATAACTGCCTTCTAAGCTGCTGTTTGCATGCTCAGCTTGGATTTTGAACCTCTGTTTTCACAAACTGACTACATCCAGTCCTCGACATACGACCACAATTGCCCCCAAAATTCCCATTGCCAAGCAAGATAGTTAAATGAGTTTTGCCCCATTTTACCTTTGTTGTTAAGTGAGTAACTGCAATTGTTAAGTTAGTAACAGAGTTGTTAAATGAATCTGGCTTCCCCATTGACTTTGCTTGTCAAAAGGTTGCAAAAGGGGATCACAGGACCCCGGGACACTGCGGCTGTCGTAAATACATGCCAAATGTCCAAATTTTGATCATGTGACCCCAGGGATGCTACAGTGGTCATAAGTGTGAAAAATGGTCATAAGTTGGTTTTTTCAGTGCCCTTGTAACTTTGAATGGTCACTAAATGAATGGTTGTAAGTCGAATGTTTACATGAGTGTACGAATGTTTACCTGAGAAATAAATCTCCCTCGGTTCACGAGGGCCATTAATGTATACTTTGGGGGCTGTGCTAGCTAGCCTCATGACATTTAACTGCCGCTAATAGTCTCTGAATCCTTCCATCTTCTAGATTTTCTTGGCCAGTGGGTGAACAATATCCTGAAACATGGGAAATATTTTTGCCAACCTTTTCAAAGGCCTGTTCGGCAAAAAAGAAATGCGTATTCTTATGGTCGGACTGGATGCCGCAGGAAAAACTACTATATTGTACAAGCTTAAACTCGGTGAAATAGTAACTACCATCCCTACTATAGGTAAGAATGCAAGCAATCTCTTAATTGCAACTAAATCTGGGTTTAAAGTAAAATTGAAATAAAATTTGCACAGTATCACAACTCTGGGTAAAAATGCAAAATTAGCCTGCGCACAGGCTGCTCAGGAGTAGTAATCAATATGGTGCTACTTCAGTTAACTCAGTTCAAAATCTGCGCTGCATTTTTGGAATTCCTTGAACTAAAGGAAACTGCTTGTGGACATACTACATGCAGGTAGTCCTCGACTTATGGCCAAAATTTATGTTGCTAAGTGAGACATTTGCTAAATGGGTTTTGTCCCATTTTACGACCTTTCCTTCCACATTTGTTAAGTGAATCACTTAACCATGTTAAGTTAGTCATGCGATTGTTAAGTGAATCTTGTTTCCCGTTGACTGTGCCTGTCCACAAAAGGGGATCGCATGACCCCAGGACTGCAACTGTCATAAATATGAGTCCGTTGCCAAACATCCAAATTTTGATCACGTGACCACGGAGATGCTACAATGGCTGTAAATGTGAAAAATGGTCATAAGTCACTTTTTTCAGTGCTGTTGTAACTTCAAATGGTCACTAAATGAAATGTAAGTCAAGGACTATTTGTATTGGTTTTCAAGTCTGTAAGGTAAATAGCGTGCTATTAAAACCTTTCTGTTTAGTTTTCGCAGTATCACTATTGAAGTTTAACAATGCATACATCTATTGTTTTTTTTGTTTTTTTTTAATAACTATGTAGGAACACTTCTTCATTTGTTTTTGTTTGGATAAAATCTATCCTATTTTTTGAAAGGCAGGTCTGAGGTTGTCTGAGGATTCCTGAGTGAAAATACAGCAGATTTAATATTATCTAAAAGCATTTTCTCTTTAAACAGCCTTCATTTAATTAATTGCATTTGAACCTTTCGGGAGATAAACAGCTAAATAAAAAGTATGAACATTATGTTGATAATTAGCTTCGTGCGTGGCATATTTTATGTACAGTAAATTTAAAATCTAGCCACTCACTTCTTTGACCAGAAAGGCTGTTTCCAGAGAGCCAGTTTGATGTGGTAGTGAAGGTGCTGATCTAGAAACTAGGAGACAGTGAGTTCTAGTTGCACCTTAGGTTTTGTGTCAATCAGGCACAAAAGCCAGCTGGGTGACTTTGGATCAGTCGCTCCCCCTCAGCTCAATCCACCTCACAAGGTTGTTGTGAGAAAAATTGGAGGAGGAAGGAGCATTAGGTATGTTTACCACCTTGAGTTTCCTCTACATATATCTATAAAAGCGGAGAAAGAAATAGAAACATCATCAGTGGCACAGCTTACCTCCTGCAGCCCTAGGTGCACGGTCCTCGTGGGTCAATGCATTTACTTATTTTAAACGTTTATGTAGCCACCCATCTTTCAAACAACTCTGGATGGTTTCCAGTCAAAACTTAAAAGATGTATAAATAATTTTAATACTTTAAAACTCAACCCATTAAAACATTTAAAAAAAAAACCCTGACACCAGTCAGTTCTAATGTGTGGTCATCTAATCTGCCAAAAGCTTGGGAGAAAGGTGGAGGCTTTGAGCACCCAGTTAGCTGAGATGGTCTGAAGATTCCTGCCATGGACAAGGACTAGAAGACCTCTGGGGTACCCTCTGATCTTGGAGTTCTATAATATGTGTGTGTGTGTGTAGCTGTTTAATAAATTTATATTTTCTTCTGTTTAGTTGTGTCCATTTCTCAGAAATTGCCTGGATGAGTCCCTGCAGTTTTGGCAAGTTTTTCTTCAGAAGTGATTTGCCATTGTTTCCTTTATAGGGCTGAGAGAGAGTGGCTGGCCCAAGGTCACCCAGCTGGCTTTCATGGCTAAGGCGGGACTAGAATTCCCTGTCTCCTGGTGATTGGCCAAAACTCACCCAGGTCTCTTTGTGCTTAGGGAGGACAAGAACTCAGAGTCACCTGATGCCTACACCAAACTGGCTCTCAGCTTTTTAATACCACTTTGTAAAACATATAATGGGGAGGGAAAGGTTAGTTTTTTTTCCTTATAATATAGTGACTCTTGCTTATAAAATTGTTTCGGCTGGCAAGAAGAAGGGGCTGTTGGAAGACCTCATGTGACTGATGTCATCTTAAATGGATAAATCTATCTTCCTCCTGTTAACTAACACATTCTCTCCCGCTTATTACTGTCTAGGTTTCAATGTAGAAACAGTAGAATACAAGAATATTAGCTTCACGGTGTGGGATGTCGGCGGACAGGATAAGATCAGACCACTCTGGCGCCATTATTTCCAAAACACACAAGGTGAGCTGTTTGCGGTGTGCAAGACCCACATTCTCTTTCTATCTATTTAAGCTGCATCAGCATTAAATTGCCCCAGAATTGCCATCGACAGCACCTGGAAATCTTGTAAATTGCATGAGTCAAGTGGAAATCTTATGAAGGATGCTGGTAGTCCTCGATTTACAGCAGTTTATTTAGTGACCATTAATCCCTCAGTATTTTTGCTAAAGTAGCTGGAACGGAAGGAGGTCTGCAGATGTAAAAAATAGGCTGAGACCCTAGAAAGAATGCAGAGAAGAGCAACAAAGATGGAGGCTAAAACGTATGAAGAACAGTTGCAGGAATTCGGTATGTCTGGTTTAACGATAAGAAGGACTAGGGGTGACATGATAGCAGCCTTCCAATATTTGAGGGGTACCTACAGAGACGAGGGGGTCAAGCTATTTTCCAAAAAACCAATAGGCAGGACAAGAAGCAACAGATGGAAACTAACCAAGGAGAGAAGCAACCTGGAACTAAGGAGAAATTTCCTAAAGGTGAGAACAATCAACCAGTGGAGTAACTTGCATTCAGAAGGTGTGGGTGCTCCATCACTGGAGGCTTTCAAAAAGAGATTGGACAGCCATTTTTCTAAAATGGCAATAGGGTCTCCTAGAAGACCTCCAAGATCCCTTCCAACTTTGCTATTCTGTTGTTCAGTTTGCCAACTTTAAAAACGGTGGGCTTCAACTTCCATAATTCCCCACCCATCTCGAAGTTGACAAAGTTAAGGAACGCTGCAGTTCTGCTTTGCTGTTTGGAGCCAGCTATTCCATCCCCAAAGTTGCCAAATTAAATGGGTCAAAGACTTTGGCTCGGCGGCTGCCAGATTCAGTTAGCCTGCTAAAATATAAATGTGGATTAAGAAAATACATGATTTAGCATAAAACCCCAAAAACGTGAGCCACACAGACCAGGGGAAAGACTAATCCACGATTCTGCCATTGCCGTGATCTTAAATGATCCTTTGTGCCTGGCACACTGGCAGCCTTTGCTTAATCTGGTTTACCTCTTCCACATATGAAACACTGATCTTTTGCTGAATCAAAGAAAGAAATAGAGACTTGTTTATTTAATGTTAAGAATGGACGATTAAATGCAACGTTACTGTTATATAGAAGTGTTTGTGAGGTGTTTCAGCTTCTCATCTGTGTATAATTGGTAGTTTATGCAAAAAATATATATCCAGTTGGTAGTTTTCTTACATCCTTTCTTTCTCTGTCCTTCCCTCCCTTCTCTTTGTTCCTCTCTTCCTCCTTCCCTCCCTCTGTCTTCTCTTCTTTTCATTCTTTCCTTCCCTTCTTCGCTCTCTTCCTCCCATTTCTTTCTTCCTCTTCTCTCTGTATCTATCTCTCCTTCCTTCCCTCACTTTCTGTCTCTTCCTTCCTCTCTTCTTTGTTTCTCTGTCTCATCTTTCTCCTTCTTCCTTCCTTCCCTCCCTCTTTCTTTTGTTTCTCTTTCCCTCCCTCCCACCTTCTCTCTTCCTTTCTTTCTCTGTCCCTTCCTTCCCTCTCCTATGTTCCCTCCTCCCTTCTTTCCTTCCTTGTCTCTCTGTCCCTCTCTCTTTCCTGTGGTCACACACAACCCCTTTCAGGGTGACCTTTTAATCTCTCTACCAGCAGGTTAACCACATCAAGCATGTTGCTGATAGAAAATTGAGTAGTGATGTGGGATAAATGCAAACGAGGAGGGGTGGGATGTGCTGTTTTCTCCTGCATTGTGAAACTGTTTTTACACAAATCGTTGTTCTAAATTGCTTTGTGCACAACCCCCTTACACAGAATCTTTGTATTGATTTGTTTGTCCAATTTGGGTACCGCCCATCTCATTAACAACATTTTATCTCTTCCCCTTTGTCCAGTTTCCAGCTTTGTCTTTAAAAAAAAAAAATCCCGTTTCTCCTTCTGTACAGTGTATTCGCTTTCCAAAATCTGCAGTTCTCTTGCGTGACATTAATATTACAGCATGTTAGGGGTTTGTTTTTTTTTGAAGCTGCATAAGAAGATCGCTCTCTGCAGTGTGGTTCACGTGAAACAGTAAAATTACACCCTTGCAAAGTTTACTGCTTTTACTCTCTTGTGTGAGTGACTAGCTTTGAAACCCAGTAATCAAAGAAAATTGGATTACGGCACATGTTGATTGTGGACACTGTTTACAAACACCCAGAAGTCAATTTCGTATTGTTTGAAGCCTAATGTGGCAGGATGTTTCTCTCCCAGTGTATGTATATCTATCAAGACTTAAATTAAAAAAAATATAATAACAATTTTTCCCCTCTGAATGAAACCCCCCCCCCCATTGGTTAATTTTGAACCAAACACCCTAAAATATTGTGGCTATTTCAAGATGTGTGGACTTCTCTCTGAATTCTCCATCCAGCATTCTGGCTGAGGAATTCTGGGAGTTGAGGTCCAGGCCTACTTTATAACAGGGGGTGCTCGACTTGTGATTCAACAGCACTGAAAAAAGTGACTTAATTTTTTTTCACACTTAACAACCGTCGCAGCATCCCCACGGTCACATGATGAAAATTGAGATGTTTAGCCACTGACTCGTATTTATGACGGTCACAGTGCCCTGGGGTCACGTGACCCTCCCCCCCTTTGGCGAACTTCTGACAAAACAAAGTCAGTGGGCAAGTCAGATTCACTGAATAGCTGCAGTGGTTCATTTTACAACCATGGCAAGAAAAGTCGTAAAACGGGGCCGGTGGAAACGTTGAGCTCAATTGTGGCAGTTAAGTCAGGAATGTGTGTACCGCAGCGCAGTGCTTCTCTGCAACCTGAAGATGCATGGACTTCCAACTCCCAGAATTCCCTAACCATCCAAATCATGCAACTTTTTCCTTCTTCTCCTCCCCCCCCCCCAAAAAAAATCTAGGCAAATCTGGGGATTTAACTCCACATATCTTAAAGGGGCCACGGTTGAGGATCACAGTTCTAGACGGCCGTCCGCTAGCATCCCTGCCACGTTCTTATTTAACACCTGCCGTTTCCTTCCAGGCTTGATCTTTGTGGTCGACAGCAACGACCGAGAGCGAGTCAACGAAGCCAGAGAAGAGCTTATGAGAATGTTGGCAGAAGATGAGCTCAGAGACGCTGTCCTTTTAGTCTTCGCTAACAAACAGGTATGTGGGAATAGATGACCTCGAGGGAACCGTTCTTCGTGTTTGCAGAATTAGGAATGTCTAGTTTAATGAAAAGAAGAACTAGGGGGGTGACAGTCTTCCAGTATCTCAGGGGCTGCCCCAAAGAAGAGGGAGTCGAGCTATTCTCCAAAGCGCCTGAAGGCAGGACAAGAAGCAACGGGTGGAAACTAATCAAGGAGAGAAGCAACCTAGAACTAAGGAGAAACTTCCTGACAGTTAGAACAATTAACCAGTGGAACAACCTGCCTCCAGAAGCAGTGGGTGCTCCTACACTGGAGGTTTTTAAGAAGAGACTGGACAGCCATTTGTCTCAAAATGGTATGGGGTTTCCTGCCTGAGCAGGGGGTCGGACTAGAAGACCTCCCAAGGTCCCTTCCAACTCAAATATTCTCCTACTCTGAACCCTCCTATTTGTTGTCTGATTTTAGGAATCTCCCCGACCACTTGTTTTGTGATGATGGAAAAAAACAGGGATTACTCAAAGCTTCGGCCATATTGAAAAACATCTCAAGAGAGATTTTACCTGCTTTCTAAGGGAGAATCACGTTTTGAGGGAGTTTCCCTCCGCTGATCACATTACCTGCAACTGTCATCCATGTGGGTCAGTTGCTAAGGGGCTGGTTTTTTATCATGTGACCTTGAAGATACGCAACAGCTGTAAGTGTGAAAAACAGTCACAACTGGCTTTTTTCATTGCCGTTGTAACTTCAAACGGTCACTAAACGAATGGTCTTAAGTCGAGGACTACCTGCATTCCCAGGCGATGCCCTGCTGGCATTAAATACCAGGAAAGCAATAGGTGCAGCGCCTGCCTCTCGATTATAGAGTATAGGCAGTCCTCGCCTTACAACAGTTCATTTAGTGTTCAAACTTACAACCGTATTGAAAAAAAGTGATGTACCCATTTTTTCATAGTTGCGACAGTCGCAGTCTCCTCTGGGTCACGTAATCGAAATTCAGGCACTTGGCAACTGACTCGTACTTAACAACAGTTTCAGTGTCCCGGGGGTCACCTTTCATGGTCTTCTGATAAGCAGAGTCAGTGGGGAAGCCAGATTCACTTAACCGCGTTACTAAACAACCGTCAAGAAAGGTCGTAAAACAGAGCAAAACTCGTTTAAATACATGTCTCGCTTAGCAACATAAAGTTTGGGCTCAGTTGTAATCGTAAGTCGAGGACTATTTTTATTTTTTTATTTTTTTTGCCTTAACGAAAAGCTGAGATTGTGGAATACGGTTCTTTCCTTTGTGATGGGGTTTATTTTATTTTTTTTTTTATTTTTTTTTTTAAACGCCTTTCCTAAAGCCAGTTGCTTCCCTTTCCAGGACCTGCCGAACGCCATGAATGCCGCGGAAATCACAGACAAACTAGGATTGCATTCTCTCCGCCACAGAAACTGGTACATCCAGGCCACCTGTGCCACCAGCGGGGACGGCCTCTATGAAGGACTGGACTGGTTGTCCAATCAGCTCCGGAACCAGAAATGAAGCCCTGAATTATTCCTCTTTTCTCCCCCCACCCCTCTTCCTCTCCCTCCCTGCCTCTCCTCCCCCCCTCCCCTCCCTCGCTTTACTCTAATGTGGCAAACCATGCTACTTTGTAGTATTGAGTGCCGGAAAACTGTTTTTCATCATCTCTTCTCCTCCTCCACAGGATTGTCCTTCACCACGCTGTACATGTGGCAAAACCAAGCCCGAAAGGGGGGAAAAAAACAAAACAAACAAGTTTTAGCTTTTTATTTTCTTATTTAATGTAAATAGTTCTTGTTTTTTTCCCACGAGGCAGTTTCTGGTACTCCTATGCAATATTATTCGGATTTTTTTTTTTTATGATAAAGGTTAAAAAAAAAAGAAAGAAAGAAAGAAAAACAACCCAACAACTTTGAGGGGATTCAGGAAGAGAAGAGAGAGGGGGGGGGGGAAAGGTTGCCAGGAATCTGGTTTTGTTGGTTTTTTTGTGCGCGTGTGTGGACTAGATCCCTCTCGGCTTGCAGATCTGGTCTGAGGCCTGATTTCCACAGCCATGTTTTTAAGCCTGGGGATGAGTTTCTTTTTAGAAGACGTGGGGGTGGGGGTGGGTGGGAAGGAGGGTGGAAAGACTTGAACCCAGGACCCTTTGCAATTTCTGCAGCGGCTGACACCAGCAGTTCCCCTCGTTCCAGATCATAAAATTAGCGTGACCTTTTTGTGGTCGGAGCTGGGTGGGAGACTTACCCCAGAGTTAGAGCGAAGTCAGTAGAAGTTGCAGATTAACAAGAAATTGGGACACACACACACACACACACCCTGTACTCTTTTAATTGCCCCTTAGATTTCGATTTTAAAAAATATTTTCCCCCCTCCAATCTATCGGTGCCATCTTCATCTTCCTCTCTGTCTCTGCGGGGCGTAGCCCCTTCAAAAATCCTTATACTTCTCCAGCCTAGAATTATTTCCAAAGACGGTCCTCTTACACAAACGTCACAACGGCAGCCCCACCTCAGCAAGTACTGTACTTAAATAAGAAATGTCACACAAGCTTTTCCGTTGTTACATCCGGCAAAGGGGGGGGGGGGAGGATATCGAAAACACGAGAGTTTGATAATCGGGCGTCTTCCATTCTTAAGACGTGTCTAGATTCCATTTTCGGAACGCAAGAAACGCCCTTTTTACATCTCTCACCCTGCAAGGTTTGAGATTTTGCCATCCCAGATTTTAACTTTTTTTTTTTTGTTCCGTTTTTTTTTTCTTTCTTTTGTATTTTGATAATTAAAAAAAATACCACCGAAAAACCTGGAGCTGTTGCAACTCGAGAAAAAAACACGATCGGAACTGGTTTGTTTGGTGCGGACAAGGAAAAAAAAAAAAACACCCCTCCCTCGTTTTGCTTTCAATACAGTAATCGACTGTTTTGTATACTTGTTTTCAGTTATCATTTCAACGAACGAGCACTGTAATTAAAGCTATTAGAATAAAAATCTCTTAAACTATTCTCTGGGGTGTGTTTGGCTTGTTCTCTCGCGCTCGGATCTGGCCCGTGGGGACTTAATATCAAGTGGCAGCATTCGTGTTTGCTAATTGTTCCACTAGTGGAGGTTCTGTCTAGGTCAGGGGTAGGCAACCCTGGCTCTTTTACGACTCGTGGACTTCAACTCCCAGAATTCCTGAGCCAGCCATGCTGAGGGGAAAGGGAGAGGTTTCCAAGCTGAGCCATGCTGGCTCAGGAATTCTGGGAGTTGAAGTCCATGAGTCATGAAAGAGCCAAGGTGGCCTACCTCTGGTCTAGGTGGTTTTTAGGAAGAGATTGGACAGCCATCTGTCTGAAATGGTATAGGACGGGTCCCCAACCTATGATCCGCAGCCCAGTACCGGGCCTTGGCCTATTGGCCACTGGGCCACGGGAATAGCTGGCGAGCCCCCCCTTGTAGCGCGGGCACGTGTGCGGGCCACGTGTGCATTTCCCTGCTCCTCTCTCTGGGCCACCAAGCTGGAAAGTCTCGGAGCTGTGGTATAGGGTCTCCTGCTTGAGCAGGGGGTGGACTAGAAGATCTCCAGGGTCCCATCCAACTCTTGTTATTTTATAATTATCCTTAAGCTGTCCCATTTGTTCTCTCATAGGGGTGTTGGAGGACAGCCACGCCATTGACACATTAAGAGAGAAGAGATCTAGGTGTCCTAGTAGTTGGTTACCATTTTAAGTATGAGCCAGACGTGTGCATGGGCAGCCAAAAAAGCCAATGCAGTCCTAGGCTGCATTGACAAGAGGGATGGAATCAAGATCACGTGAAGCGTTCATACCAATTTATAATTCCTCGATAAGGCCACACTGCGTCCAGTTTTGGTCGCCACGATATAACAAAAAGATGTTGAGATTAGAAAGAGTGCAGAGAAGAGCAACAAAGATGATCAGGGGGCCGGAGGCTAAAAATAAACAGTTGCAGGAATTGGGCATGTCTAGTTTTAGTGAAAAGGAGGACGAGGGGAGACATGATGGCAGTCTTCCAATATTTGAGGGGCTGCCCCAAAGCGGGGTGGTGGTCAACCTCTTTTCCAAGGCGCCTGGAAGCAGGACAAGAAGCCACGGATGGAAACGAAGCAAAGAGGGAACTAACCAAGAGCTAAGAAGAAATTTCCTTTACAGAACAATTATCAGTAGAACAACTTGCCTTCAGAAGTCACGGGTGTTCGTTCCATCCCTGGAGGTTTTTAAGAAGAGACTGCACAGCTGTTTGTCTGAAAGGGTACAGAGTCTCCTGCTCAAGCAGGGGGTTGGACTAGAAGACCTCCGAGGTCCCTCCCAAGCAGATTATTCTGAATGCTGGGTAAAATGACGCTGACTGCGCCTGCTTCTGATCATTCCCATTGGTTGCAGCGCAGGAGGGTTGATGGCTCAACTATAAATAGTCCTGGACTTAAAACCATAACTCAGCCTGGAATTACGGTCATAAATTGAAGCACCCATAAGACCGGAAGTAATTTTTCTGGCCTTTTTCTTGGCGGTTAAGGAAATTCATTCACTTGAATGAGTGTTTTTTGTTTGTTTGTTTGTTTGTTTCCCAAAGACTGGTTAAAAAAAAATAGTGAATTCCAAGTCACACAAGCACAAAACACAACTGGTCATGAGCATGACCCGACATGCGATCGCGTGGCTTAAGGGCAGCAGCCTGAGCATTATGACCCCCTTGGGGTGCTTTACGCTTGGCTGACGGTTGAAAAACAAACGGTCATTAAGCGAGGACCACCCGTAGCTTCAGCTGTAGAGGAAACGGCCTTGACCTTGTTCTCCAGGCAAACTTGAGTCTCCTCCAAATATCACAGAGCATGTGGACTAGAAACTTGGAAGCTGAGGCTGGGTTCCCAACTTGTCCACGGGAGCTCCCTCTGTAATTGGGCCAGCCCCATAGTGCGTGGTGGGGAAGGGCCAGGCTGCCGCCCCACAACAATGGGGAGGGTCCGGGAGGATTTGAGGCTGGGCGGTGTTGGAGGAGACGTAACTGATGGATTCAATTTTGAGCCTCTGATGGGGGGAATCAATTGCCAGAACGGAACAGGATCCACTTTGGGAATAGATACAAAGGATTTCAGGTAGTCCTCGACCATTCTCTTAGTTAGTACAACAGCAAGGGGTTACGGCCGTTTTTCACACTTAACGACCGCTGTAGCCTCCCCATGGCCACGTGATCAATTCAGACGTTTGGCGACTCACATTTATGACGCTTGCAGCTTCCCGGAGTCACGTGATCATCCCCTTTTGCGACTTCCCCAGCTGGCTTTCGAGAAGCAAAGTGCACGGGAGAAGCCAGATCTGCTTAACGACTGCCTGATCCACTTAATGACTGCAACGAGTCTAACAACCGTGGCGGAAAGGTCCCAAAGTCAGGCACAGCTCACAACAAACGCAATACTTAACGATGAAAATTCTGATCTCCATTGTAGTTGTAAGTTGAGGACTGTTCCCCCCCATAATCTTTGGCCGGAGATGGCTCCCTAACCTTAGATTCTTTTTATTTATCAGAAAGACCTTATCGCTGATTAAATGACAGGCAGAAGAAATGAAAAAAAAGGAAGGAGGGAGGGAGGGAGGGAGAGAAAAAAAGGAAAGGAAGTGGAGAGCTAGAAAGAAGGAAGGGAGAGAAAAAGAAAGGAAAGAAAGAAAGAAAGAAAGAAAGAAAGAAAGAAAGGGAGGGAGAAGGGCTGAAAGATAGAGCGAAAGAGAAGGAAAAGATGAAAGAAGGAGGAAGGAAGGGGATCCACTTTTGTAGTACAGAGATAATACGGTACAGCACACTCAAAAGTTTAAATGAATAATCAATATTTAAAACACCTTAAACTACTAATAACAAATATTCTGAAAAACAAACGCTCACGAAATATTCTTCCCTCAATTTTAATCTAATCAATGGTCAAATAAGAATAACGGTCTATTTAAAAAAAAACAAAAAAAACCCCACAATATTTTTCAAGTCACTTCCGATCCATGGTTAAAAGTTGATTTTTCCCAACTTTCCCTTTCCAACTGTGCTGGGCTTTTTCTGTACTTGATTTTCCACTGCCCCCTGCTGGTTGTGCCCGATTTTCAAAATCTGGTTTTTTTCCCCCCCAAAAAATTGGTTCAATTGTGGATCAATTTTTGAACAATTATTGTGAGGATAAAACCTCTGACTACTTCGCATACAGATAGTCCTCGACGTATGACCACAAATGAGCCCAAACGTTCTGTCGCTAAACGAAACAAGTGAATTTTGCCATTTTACAACCTTTCTTACTACAGTTGTTAAGCAAATCGCACGGTTGTTAAGTGAATCTGGCTGACCCCTAATCTTACTTGTCTGAAGGTTACAAAAGGGGGTCACATGAACCCAGGACACTGCGACCATCATAAATACGAGTCAGTGGCAACATTCTACGTTCTCCCATCCTGTCCCCCGCCCTCGTTTGGGGTGGCCCTTCACTTCCCTGAATTCCTGTGGAAAATTTGTAGGATATTATGGGATTGGGAGAAACTGGTGGAGTAGAGTTTGGTCCTCAGAAGATTTTGGGGTGTTTTTTTTGTCTGTTTTGGACCCAGTTTCTTGTTAATACATTGAAGGTGAATGGTGAGCTATAAAACCAGTGTTTCTCAACCTGAGCAACGGTAAGACGGGTGGAGTTCAGCTCCCAGAATTCTCCAGCCAGCCTCCCCTCTTAATGTGTGATGGCTGAGGAATTCTGGGAGTTGAAGTCCACCCATCTTAAAGTTGCCCAGTTTGACAAAACCTGGTGCAGACTCTGCCCCCCCCAACTTGCAAAACCTTTCTAGCCCAAAGGTTCAGAAATTTTGTCATTATCCCAACCCATTTGGAAAGCTGAGCTATCTGTGCAATTTCCCATAATGCCCCAGAGCTTTCTTGACTGAACCATTTGCGAAGATAGGAATCCCGTTCCTAATTCCTGGCCAAAACTGTGTCACCCAAGACTGTGTCAATGGATATTTCTAGCATAAATTCCACATTTTTGTATGTGTGTGTGTGTGTGTGTGTTTGCAATGGCCTGGGAACTTTTCCAAGCAATGAGGCCACCTCTGGCTGTTTTGTCAGTTTTGTCAGCATTCTCTGCCTGTGTGTGGCTTGGTTTTGTTCTTTTACAACACCCCAATTTCACAATTTTCTCCCCCCCCCCCCGTTTTTTTGGGGGGGAGGGGGCTGGATTGCCCTCTCCTGGGGGCTTATGACCCCCGGTTTTGCCCATAAAGCTGCTTTTCTCACGGGATTCCCCTACTTAACATGTAGGTGAGAAGTTCCACCCTTCCCACCAACTTTGTTATGTAAGGAGGTTATTGGGGGGGGAATGTCTTTGGGCCCCACTTCCTCTCCTGCCCCCCCTCCCCCCTTATAGCAGGAAGCTCAGGCACCAGCCAGCCCCAAGCCCTAAACTGAGAGATATGCTTTATAAAAAAGACATCAATTGCACAGATTTATGGCCTCGCCAGTGCCCTCTTGTAAAGCAATTGAGTGAAAAGCATCCTTCGAAAGTACAGGACAGGGAGACACATATCAATTTTCTTGCAATTAAAAGCAAGAAAAAACAACCCAAAGTGATTTTTTTTCTGCTTTTCCAGTTTAAAAAAGAAAACATTTATCTTTTCCATGTTTTACGTTTTCCCTTTCTTTTCCTTTTTTCTTCTCTTTTTCTTCCTTTCTTTCCTTTCCCCTTCCTATCTTCTTTCCTCCCTTCTTCCATCTTTTTTCTCTTCTGTCCTACCTTCCTTGCTTCCACCCATCTTTTCTCCCCCTATCTTCCTTCTTTCTTTCCTTCCTTCGTTTCATCTTTTTTCCCTTCCTTCCTTCCATCTTTTCCCCCTATCTTCCTTCCATTTCTTTTTTCCCTTCCTATTTTTCTTTCCTTCCTCCCTCTCATCTTTTCTTCCCTTCCCATCTTCCTTCCTTCCTTTTCCCCTTCCTGTCTTTCCTTTCCTTCCTTCCTTTTCCCTTTCTTTTTTCCTCCCCTTCCTATCTTCCTTCTTTCCTTCCTCCCTTCTTTTTTCCTCCCTTCCTTCCTTCTTTCCATCCTTCCTTCCTTCCTTCCTCCTTCCCCTCCCTCTTTCCTTCCCTTTATTGGATTTTAATATGTTACTTTTACGGCCACCTGTTATTTTTCTCCATTTGATACATTGGTATTTCCCCCTCTCTCTACACACAAATTTTATTTTCTGATTTATTCCTTAATCGATGGATTAAATTTAGGGCTGCCCTTCTTGGGGTGGTTCCCTGCATTTTAAAAAAAGATGACATTAAAAAAAAGGAGAATATGAAAAGACTCCAGGCGTTTGGTGCAGACAATTAAAACTTCTTGAAAACTTTCATGGAAACATTCATTACAATGTTAACTCAAAATTAAAATTCATGTTCAAATTAAGTCAAGAACTAAATGAAGTTTGCACTGAATTTTAACAATTCAATTTTAATTAAAGGGAGCAATGTTCCAAATTTTCTCCAATTTTCCCCATTTTTGCAATCTCAGCCTGGATTGGAGCAAAACCAGTTTTAAATAATCTTTACCTGCCTGAAGGAACAGTTTTTGGAGGTGAATTCAAACCAGATCTAACTTGATGCAACTGTTATCTCAGAAAAGCCCAAAATTTCCATTATGTTAAGCAAGACAGTTCTTAAATGAGTTTTATCCCATTTTACAACCATTTTGCCACAGGGAAATCTGGCTTTTCCCATTGAATTTGCTTGTTAGAACATTGCAAAAGGGGGTCATACCACAAGAATTCTGCAACGGTCATAAGTATAAAAACTGGCATTTCAGTGCTGTTGTAACTATGGCCATTAAATAATTATTAAATTGAGGACTATCTGTAGATTGCCAGATTTAGCCTGCAACACTTTGGAGGACCAGAAGAGGGCAGCAAAAAGATACAAAAAACACAAAATATCTTCTTTTTAAAAAACCCTTTGCTGCCATCTAGTGGCCATCTGCAACAAAGATCTGATATTATTCCTAATACTTTTATCACATTAATACAGGTAATCCTCAACATACGGCCACAATTGAGCCCCCAATTTTATTTTATTTTGCTAAGTGAGACATTTATTAAGTGACTTTAGCCCCATTTTACAACCTTTCTCGCTACAGCTGTTAAGTGAATCGTGACAGTTGTTAAGTGATTAACAAGGTTGTTAAGTGAATCTGGGCCTTCCCCCATTGACTTTGCTTGTCAGAAGGTCGCAAAAGGGGATCACGTGACCCCAGGACGCTGTGACCGTCATAAGTATGAGTCAGTTGCCAAGCGTCTGAATTTTGATCAGACACTTGGGGATGTTCGGATGTTCCTAAGTGTGAAAAATGGCCATAAGTCACTTTTCTCAGTGCCGTTGTAATTTTGAATGGTCACTAAATGAAGCATTGTCCGTTGAGGACTACCTGTATTTCTCCATTTTTAATGGAGGAACAAACACAAGGTGGGAAACAACATAATAAGAGCCATTATAAGGGCTCTTCAAAAATCCAACATTTCTTCCCACTTTCTCTTCTCCAAGATCCACATTCTCCAGTACAGAAAATTATTACAGAATATTTTTTTATATATAAGTTTTTTGTGAAGGGGGGGCTACCACTCAGAAGGTCCCGCTATGGAGCCACTATAGATCAAACCCTTTGAGAACTACTAGCTCTATCCAATGTTTTGGGACTTCAATTCCCAAAATTCCTCAGCCAACCACATTGGTTAGGGAATTCTGGGAGTTGAAGTTCCACCCTTCTTAAAGCATGCCGGCTGGGGGATTCTGGGAGTTGAAGTCCTCCCCTCTTAAAGCATGCTGGCTGGTGAATTCTGAGAGTTGAAGTTGCTCATTTTAAAGTTGCCAAGGTTGTAAAACTCTGTTCTAGAGGACTCAAATTCTGTGTTGTTTCCCCAACAATCACTTTCGGTGACTTCAAAAGAAAACCACTGCACAAAAACGAGGAAAAGGAGAAATTTGTGGCTGAATTGGCAGTGTGGTTGCCCACTTCTATCCACACAAAACTTTTGAGGACATTGCAACAGATGTGCCAGAAACCGAAGCCGAATGGATGAAGATATTGTGTGCAAATGCCCCCAAATGCACCTACAGTTAGCAACTGATAAGAACTTAGCTATCTGTTTTCTCCCAGGAAGTGCCAAGATGCCAGTCCTCATGAAGGTGCACAGTCCTTTTTTCCTAATATGGAACTCCAATTGCCTTCAGGGTTGGATTGATCAGTAAGACCACTATTCACGTAGAAGACATATAAAGGTAGTCCTCAACTTACGACCACAATGGAGCCCAAAATTTCCATTGCTGAGAGACAGTTGTTAAATGGGTTTTGCCCCATTTTACAACCTTTCTTGCCACAGAATCACTGCAGTTGTTAAGTTAGTCACACAGTTGTTAAGTGAGTCCGGCTTCCCCCATTGACTTTGCTTGACAGAAGGTCGCAACAGAGGATCATGTGACCCCAGGACTCTGCAACCGACATAAATACCAGTCAGTTGCCAATTGTCTGAATTTTGACCACGGGGATGTCACAATGGTTGTAAAGTTGTCAAATAGCCACTAAACGAATGGTTGTTAAGTCGAGGACTCCCTGTAATTAAATTCTCTTTGAATTCTGAGGATGGTTGAGGTCCCCCTTTCAAAGGGATTTGAGTTTGTAAATTGCAAAAGGGTTCAAAATTTCTCAGTTACAAAGGGGTTTGTAATTTCTAAATGGCAAAGAGATTTGAATTTGTAAGCTGCAAAAGCGTTTCTAATTTCTAAATCGCAAATGGATTGGTAATTTCTAAATCGCAAAGGGGTTCAAAATTTCTAAATTGCAAAGAGGTTTGAATTTGTAAGCTGCAAAAGCTTTTGTAATTTCTAAATCGCAAGTGGGTTTGTAATTTCTAAATTGCAAAGGGCTTTTGAATTTGTAAACTGCAAAGAGATTTGTCATTTTTAAATTTCAAAGGGGTTCAGAATTTATAAATTGCAGAACGAAGCAGCCTTAAAATTGGCAGTGATGCGGCCTGTTGGAAAAAAATAAGCCAAGATAATTAACACCTTGAAGACTAAATATATTTATACTTTGCTGTTTTCCATAACCCTCAGCCTATTTCTTCTGGAGTTGGCATAATTCCCCAAAATTCCTGGATCTAAGAAAAATCGCAGCCAGAGTATAGCTGGGAAGAGACATCAGTGGCCAACACCTTGCATTCTCGCCAAAAGGGATGAAGATGCTGAGCTGATCCCAATGATTCAGTTTAATGACAATATCTGTAATTAATCTGTTCTGTAATTACAAGACCCGTGGTTGCTTCTGAAATCGGCCGACGGTCGCGACGACACAAAAGAAACAAACAAACAACCCCATAATCTGTTTGCATTCCTCTGTCTTTGGTTTGGCCTGATGAATTTCAGAAGCGGATTTTTGCAATCTGAAAGTATCTCCTTGTTTGGGATGTACCTGATTCCCAATCTCCGATGTTTGGAAATCAGCGTCCTATTGCTTTTTTCTTTGAAAAAAATTAAATTCTGCACAATTGATCAGGAGTGGACGCTTTCTTTTCATCAATCTGGGGAAGAAGTAAAAAAAAAAAAAAAAAGGAAAACCAAAACTTCAAATAATTTTCTATTTTGGGCCCGCCATTTGTAAACGATCAACTTCTGCTGACCGGTAAACATAAATTTTGTGTTCGTTAAAAGTTCAGGATCCTTTTGAACAACAACAACAACAAAAAAGACCTTTTTGGGGCAGCGGTAACAACGGACGGAGGGAAATCAACGTCCCGCCTAGGAAAAGGATACGGAATTTTGCATCAAACTAGAATCTGTTTCCGCTTTAGGATCAAAGTAACGACATGATGGGAAACTCTGGTTTGTTTTACAAGGAGGGGTCAATTGTCTGAATCCGTGTCATGCCGCCTTTTAGCGGGAGTGGATTTTAAGGATTCATCCCATGTCCGTTTCCGGGACTCTGAAGTTCTGCCTCCGGAAAACGAGGACTGGGTATAACTTCGATGTCGGTACTCCTTTTTCTGCTTGGAGGGAGGCGTCGGAGTTGTGTTGCGTTCATACCGGTAGGAGTGTGGGTGTGATGCTCGGGCCGGGGATGAGGGTTTGTCACTCCGGCTAGGATCCAGAGAGGACTTCTGTTTCCTGTGAATAGCAACAATGGCGAAATCAGGCAATGCAATTCGCAGAATGGACGCCAGCCCCGCGAGGTAGACCACACTAAGAAAACGACATCATGGAGGCTAAGGCTACTTTTATGATTAAAATTATACGAGAAAATGATTAAAAAACATACAGATATTAAGCCAGAATTATTTTTGTTAGGCATAATTGTAGGAAATTATGAGAAAGAGTGTATATATTTAATTTTTACATATATTAGCTGCAGCAAGAATTGTATGGGCTCAGCGTTGGAAAAATGAAGATTTACCAATGGAGGGTTAATTAAAAAAAATCTTTAAGAGTGTGCAGAAATGGATAGATTGACATTGAAATGAAAAAGAAAGAAGACTCAGTTTATTTTAGAAGATGAGATACCTTTTACCATTGGCTAGAAAAATGAGGCAGAGAGAAAGGAACTTAATATGTATTAGTAAGTTAAGTGTTGGAACCCAGACAATATGTTGCTGATAGAATATTAATAAAATTAATAATATATATTATACGTGTAATCCTCGACTTGACCACAGCTGAGCCCAATCTTGGACAGGACGCCAACCCTTCAAAGTAGACCAGACCAGACTGGGAAACCGACATCACGGAGGCTAATACTACTTTTATGATTAAAGTTATACAGGTAGTCCTCAACTTACGACCACCATTGAGCCCAAAATCTCTGAGGCAGTTGTTAAGTGAGTTGTGCCCCATTTTACAACCTTGCTTGCCACAGTTGTTAAGTGAATCACGTGGTTCCTAAGTGAATCGGGCTTCCCCATTGTTACAAGGTCACAAAAGGGGATCACGTGACCCCCCCAGGACACTGCGACCATCATCAATACGAGTCAGTTCCCAAGCATTTTGAACACGTGACCACGGGGGATGCTGCGACGGTCATGAGGCAAACGGTCATATGTGGTTTTATTCAGTACTGTTGTCAGTTTGAACGGTCGCTAATTGGATGGCTGTAAACCAAGGACTACTTGTAGTCAAAGAATTTTGCAAGGCTCTTTAAAAAAAAGTGTCTTGTCTAAGACGCTTTCTCGAATGACAGTTCTAGCCCAGACTCAAATTTATTTTATTTTAACGGTTGCCTCAGAGGCGACTCTGCTTCCTGCCTCTCAGAGCGACTGCTTCCATCCAGCATAAAGTAGTCCTCGACTTACGGCCATTTTTAGCGACCATTTGAAGTTACAACGGCACTGAAAAAAAGTGACTTACGAAAAGGTCCTCATTCTTGCAACCGTTGTGTAATCCCCACAACCCATGTAATGAAAATTTGGGCACTTGGCAACCGGCATATATTTAGGATGGTTGCATATATTTACGGGGTCCTGTGATCCCCATTTGCGACCTTCCCAGCTGGTTTCAATGGGGGAAGCTGGATTCATTTAATGACCATGTGGTTCATTTAACAATGGCAGCGATTTGCTTAACGAACGGCGGCAAAAATGATGAAATTGGGTAAAATTGACTCAACAACTAAGTTGCTCAGCAACGGAAATTCTGGTCTCTATTGCGGTTGTAAGTTGAGAACTAGTTGTGCTATACAGAGTGAGGAATGAGGGTAGAGGACACTTTCAAAGAGACATAACTGCAAAAATTCCTCTTTGGACTAGGTGGACTTCC
The DNA here is from genome assembly GCF_001527695.2 of Protobothrops mucrosquamatus. Lineage (NCBI taxonomy): Eukaryota > Metazoa > Chordata > Lepidosauria > Squamata > Viperidae > Protobothrops > Protobothrops mucrosquamatus. The sequence continues at coordinate 377,823 of NW_015386586.1, read as the reverse complement.
ACTCCCAGAATCCCCCAGCCACCTTGCTTTAAGATGGGTGGACTTCAACTCCCAGAATCCCTCAGCCACCTTGCTTTAAGATGGATGGACTTCAACTCCCAGAATCCCCCAGCCACCTTGCTTTAAGATGGATGGACTTCAACTCCCAGAATCCCCCAGCCACCTTGCTTTAAGATGGATGGACTTCAGCTCTCAGAATTCCTCAGCCAGCCATGCTTTAAGACAGGGCTTTTCAACCAGTGGTACGAGTACCACCTGTGGTACATTGGCACCTGGCAGGTGGTACGCGACCATCCTAGAAAAGTGGTAGTGGGGGAGGGGAATGAGCTGAACCGGTGGCAGCACCACACAAGCCTGAGCGAGAGACGGCTGGAGCTGCAGGGCTGTCAGGGCTCAGCGGAAGCGCCAGGATCAGTGCCAGGCTCCAGCCGATCAGCTGGAATGTTGCAGCATCTCCAGGGTCTTGTGATTTACATTCAGATGCTTGGCAACTGATTCATATTTATGACGGTCACAGTGTCCCAGGATCACGTGAAGTGACCAAAACCTGCTGCAACTACCCAGCAGACGGGGGGGGGGGGGGNCTCCAGGGTCTTGTGATTTACATTCAGATGCTTGGCAACTGATTCATATTTATGACGGTCACAGTGTCCCAGGATCACGTGAAGTGACCAAAACCTGCTGCAACTACCCAGCAGACGGGGGGGGGGGGGAAAAAAAACAAAAAAACCCCCACCCCACCCCCGCTGCAAATCCTCAACAGAAATGCTCACAACAATGAAAACCTCGGACAGGAGGAAGAGCACCGCGTGGTGGGCAGGCAGGTGTCTTGCTCGGCTGTGGCTGGGGGGGGCACTTTTTTCAGTGCCATTGTAACTTCGAACAGTCACTAAGCGAACTGTTGTAAGTCGAGGACTACCTGTACTTTATCACTTTTTTCCTTTTTTTTTTATGGTCATCAGGTTTTTGACCCCTGGCTAGGTGACTGATGGTACTCGGATGTTGCCATATCCTAAAAGTGGTACAATGGGTGAAAAGGTTGAAAAGCCCTGCTTTAAGAGAGGAGGACTTCAACTCCCAGAATTCCCTAGCCAGCATGCTTTAAGAGGGGAGGACTTCAACTCCCAGAATCCCTCAGCCAGCCATGCTTTGGGAAGGGTGGACTTCCACTCCCAGAACCCCCCATCTGGCGTGATACCTTTTCTCATTATTTGAAGTAGAATTGTCCAGTGAGGATGACTCTCTCTTCCTCTGGTGTTTTTCTTTCTCTTTCTTCTTCTTCTCTTTCTTTCTTTTCTTCTCTTTCTTCTCTTTCTTTTTCTCCTTTTTCTTTTTCTTCTGCTTCTCCCTTTTCGACTTCTTGACGACTCCGCTCCTGCCGGATAAATCAAGGAAAGACCATCCTCTTTCACATTGGTTTCTATTCCACCCAAAATATCCCCACTAGGCCAAAATGTTGCCCCAAGGGGTGAAGGGGGGGGTTTAGGCTCACGCAGGTCACAGGTAACAGTATGGCACCGCTAGTCCTCAAGTTACGACCACAATTGAGCCCAAAATCTCTGTTGCTAAGTGAGACATTTAAGTGGATTTTGCCCCACATTAAGACCTTTCTTGTCACGGCTATTTCACAAACACAGGTAGTCCTCGACTTACGACCACAATTCAGCCCCAAAATTTCCATTGCTAAGCCAGACAAATGTTAAGTGTGTTCTGCCCCATTTTATGACCTTCATTCCCACAGTGGTTAAGTGAATCACTGCAATTGTTAATTTAGCAACACGGTCGTTAAGTGAATCTGGCTTCCCCGCTTGATTTCATTTGTCAGAAGGTCGCAAAAGGGGATCACGTGACTCCCAGGGACACCGCCACCGTCATAAATATGAGTCAGTTGCCAAGCATCCCGATTTAGATCATCTCATAAAAGAGATATCTCTACATTACAGGTATTGTTTTAAATCATTGCAGGCACCTTATGCACGTCCTGCACTGCAGGGGGTCCTTGATTTATGACCACAGGGGAGCCCAGAATTTCTGTGGCTAAGCGAGTCAGTCGCGAAGTGAGTTTTGTTCCATTTTGCGACCTTCCTTCCTTGCTTAACCGTTGTTAAGTGAATTACTGCGGTTGCTAAGTGAATCACGCGGTTAAGTGAGACTAGCTTCCTGCTTGTCAGAAGGTCGCAAAAGGGGATCACGTGACCCCGGGACGCTGCAACACCGTCATAAATACGAGTCAGTAGCCAAGCACGTCTGAGTCTTGGCCACGTGACCATGAGGGATGCTGCGACAGTCGTAAAGTGTGAAAAACGGGCATAAGTCAGCTTTTATATTGCCCTGGTAGCTTTGAACGGTCACTAAGCGAAGTGTGGGTAAGTCGAGGACTGCCTGTAAATCCCTAAAATAAATTAAAAATATAATAAAATCGAGAGGGCCCTTACTCCAATATTGCGGCCTTGTTTTCCTCATCCAGCCTCTGTGGAGGGGTTGAGGGTTTGGCAGTCGTTGCCACTGGCTGATGCTGAAATTTGGGAGACAAAAACAGGAAACGGATCAAAAAATCCCGGACGGGACGGTCGTGAGGAGAGCAACGCTGGATTGGCCACAATGTTGTGCGGCCAACACAACTTACCGTAAACACGGAAAGGCCCAGCTTGGCGGCTTCTTTATCTTCCTTAGAAAACATCACCCTGGCGCCAGCATTCCTAAAAAAATTAAAACGGAATTAAAGACCAGAAAAGACTTTAATTTTTGCTTTCGGGTTAGGTCAAGTGTTTCTCAACCTTGACAATTTTAAGGCATGTGGACTTCAACTCCCAGAATTCCACAGCCAGCAATGCTGGCTGAGGAATTCTGGGAGTTGAAGCCCACATGCCTTAAAATTGTCAAGGTTGAGAAACACTGGAGGTGGTCATCCTTAAAAGGAAAATTTTGTTTTCCTTAAAAAAAACCACAGTCCTGCTAGGTGTATGTGTGTGTGGTGTGTGTGTGTGTGTAAACAGGATATATATATATATATTTAGAAAGAAAGAGGCTGCTGTGAAGAGCTATACAAAATGCATCCTTGCTAAAAATGTACAGGTAGTTCTTGACGTACAACCAGCAACTGTGAGAGGGACCTCGGAGTCCTAGTGGACAATCCCTTAAATAGGAGCCAGCCGTGTGCTGCAGCTGCCAAAACAGACAACACAGTGCTGGGCTGCATTAACAGAGGGATAGAATCAAGATCACGTGAAGTGTTAATACCACTTTACAAGGCCTTGGTAAGGCCACACTTGGAATACTGCATCCAGTTTTGGTCACCACGATGTAAAAAAGACGTTGAGACTCTAGAAAGAGTGCAGAGAAGA
>NW_015386586.1:370008-374011 GCF_001527695.2 Protobothrops mucrosquamatus | reverse complement strand
AGGAACGGTTGCTGGAATTGGGTATGTCTAGTTTAACGAAGAGAAGGACGAGGGGGGACATGATAGCAGTGTTCCAATATCTCAGGGGTTGCCCCAAAGAAGAGGGAGTCAAACTATTTTCCAAGGCGCCTGAAGGCAGGACAAGAAGCAATGGATGGAAACTAATCAAGGAGAGAAGCAACCTAGAACTAAGGAGAAACTTCCTGACAGTTAGAACAATTAACCAGTAGAACAACCTGCCTCCAGAAGCAGTGAATGCTCCAACACTTGAAGTTTTTAAGAAGAGACTGGACAGCCATTTGTCTGAAATGGTATAGGGTTTCCTGCCTAAGCAGGGGGTTGGACTAGATGACCTCCAAGGTCCCTTCCAACTTTATTATTTAGTGACTGTTTGAAGACATAACAGCACTAAAAAGTGATTTATGATAGGTCCTCGCACTTACGACCATCAAAGCATCCCCACAGTTATGTGACCAGAATTCGGACGCTTGGCAACTGACTCGTATTTACGATGGTCGCAGCGTTCCTGGGTCACGTGATCCCCTTTTGCGGCCTTCTGACAAGCAAAGTCAATGTCAATGTTGGAAGACAGATTCACTTAACGACCAAGTCACTAACCTAACAATTGTATTTACAACAGTTCCAGTCACATAAGCACCATTTGCGACCTCCACAATCAACGGGGGAAGCAGGATTCAATTAACAACTGCCTGATTCAATTAACAACTGCAGGGATTTCCTTAACAAGGATGGCAAAAAAGGGTGGTAAAATCAGGTAAAATGCTTGGTGGCGCAAGTACGGTTTCCTATTGCGGTTGTAAGTCGGGTACTAGCTGTGCATCATCAGTGTTAAAAGAGAGAGTGGAGCTTGTGAAGAGGAGGAGGAGGAGGAGGAGGAGGAGACTGGGGTCCTTGGTGCTCTCTTACAGACATTTCATGAAGCAACTTGGGAACATCATCAGTGTTAAGAGGGAGTGGAGTTTGCACAGAGGAGGAGGAGAAGGAGAAGGAGAAGGAGAAGGAGGAAGAAGAAGGAGAAGAAGAAGAAGAAGAAGAAGAAGAAGAAGAAGAAGAAGAAGAAGAAGAAGAAGAAGAAGAAGAAGAAGAAGAAGAAGAAGAAGAAGAAGAAGAAGAAGAAGAAGGAACGAAGATGAAGAAGGAACAGACGAGGAAGAAGGAAAAGGAAAAGGAGGAGGAGGAGGAGGAGGAGAACTGTGGGATCCTTGGTGCCCTCTAAGCTTGGTGGTTTCCTTGAAGACATTTCATGACCCAACAAGGGAACATCATCCGTGGTGGAAGGGAGGGAGATGGTTTCAAGACCATCATAGTTGAATCTGGCTTATTTCTCTGAAGGTCATCCTCCTTACTGTCTATACCAGCGTCTGTCAATTCCAGCAACTTTAAGACATATGTACTTCAACTCCCAGAATTCCTCAGACTGGTGGCTCCTCCCAGAACATAGATCTAGGTATCCACTAAGAGTTGACACCAACGTGACATCACATAATCCATCAAAAGTGTCTTGGAAGACTGATTGTGCTCGACTTCCCCAACTTATACATATGTGAATTAAGGAGGTATCTGAACTTTTTGCACAAACTTTCTTGTTTTGGACCAACTATTTCAGAATATTTGAGAATAACAAAGTTGAAAGGGACCTTGGAGATCTTCTAGTCCAACCCCCTGCTCAAAAACTACGTTGTATGCTCAAAAACCTGCAGATTGTTTTTCCCCTTATTGGTCTGGGTAAGGGATCCGGCCTACTGTATCTTGTCCAGCTCATCTTCCATATTGTCTACATCCGTCTTTCTCAACCTTAGCAGCTTGAAAGACACGGGAACGAACGTCAACTCCCAGAATTCCCCAGCCGGCTGAGTAGAGAATTCTGGGAGTTGAAGTCCACCCATGTTCAAGTTGCTGAGGTTGAGAAAATGCTGTTTTATCCCAACTTGGCCTTGGGCCAAGAGGGAGGGACTGTCCCGAACCCTCCTGGGCTGAGTAGAACCAGGCTCCTGGTCCAGCTGCTTCACCACTAGCCCACACTGCCTCTCACCTTTCTTGAACCTCCAGTCCCACCAGGTAGGGCGAAGTGCTTACCGTGAACTACCCAGTCCCATGATACGATGGACACTCTTATCGTCATGATCTCCTTCGTTCCGTTTGCAGACTTCGGCGAGGTCCTGGGAAACAGTTACAGACAGGTCTGAGGTCAATAAACCACCATACCTGCCCTTGTGCGACGGTAGGTAGTCCTCAATTTACAACCACTTGTTTAGTGACTGTTTGAAGTTACAACAGCATTGAAAAAAGTGACTTGTGACTGCGACGGTTGCAGCATCCCCCAGGGTCACGTGATCAAAATTCAGACACTTGGCAACTGGTTCATATTTATGACAGTCGCAGCATCCTGTGATTCCCTTTTGCGACCTTCTGACAGGCAAAGTCAATGGGGGAAGCCGGATTCACTTAACAACCGTGTGACTCACTTAACAACTGCAAGGATTTGCTTACTGACTGGAGCAAGAAAGGTCATAGAATGGGGCAAAACTCACTTAACTACCATCTCGCTTAGCAACGGAAATGCTGGTTCTTATTGTGGTCGTAAGCTGAGGACTGCCCGGATGGTCAAAATTTATCCCTTATCAAAACGGATTAAATAGTTTCTTTGCCCTGTTTTTGTAAGATATGCAGAGATCTCCCTAAAAGCAGCGTTTGCAGTTTTCCTTGTGCCAAAGAGATGGGATGCTTTGTGCCATATCAAAAGATTAAATTCTCTCTCTCTTTCTTTCTCTCTCTCTCTTTCTCTCCCTTTCTTTCTCTGTTTCTCTTTCTTTCTTTCTTCCTTTCTCTCTCTCTCTCTCTTTCTCTCCCTTCCTTTCTCTCTCCCTTTCTTTCTTTCTCTCCCTCTCTCCTTCCCTCCCTCCCTCCCTCTCTCTCTCTCTCTCTCTCTCTCTCTCTCTCTCACACACACACACAAACAAAGAATTCAAAGCAGATCAAATTGTGAGCTTATTATTAAAGCACCAAGATACTTTGAAACACAGTTCTTTTATTAGCCTCTCAGGAAATAGCCAACTGAATTTATTCGCGACCCTATTTTATTCTATGGCTGCTTAGTATAAAAACCTGGGGACCCGTGTACTAAAATCACATTTGAGAAGAGATTGGACAGCCATTTGTCTGAAATGTTTTATAGGGTTTCCTGCTTGAGCAGGGGGTTGGACTAGAAGACCTCCAAGGTCCCTTCCAACTCTGTTATTCTGTTATTTTAAAAAATAGATAAAATACCTCTTTGCTCAGTCCCGTCGGCTGCTTTTTCACATTCTTGTAACCCCTGCAAAATGACAAAACGAAGGACGGGTGAGAGACCCAACCCGGAATTAAGGAAATTAATTTCCTGACAGCCATCTGCGTCTACTGGGCTAATCCTCCACATTCCAGAATAAAACATTTATTTTTTTCCAGCTTGGCAATTTGGTGACCTTGCTTGGCCTCCCTTCAAGTAACCTCTGAATGCTCCAACCCAGGTTAGTGGAAAAACTGAAAAGAAACAAAGAGTCCTTGGTTTTCTTAATAGCTCGTGTGATTTCATTATCCAACTAGGTGCTACAAGGGAGGGGTGTTGCAAAGAGGAGGAGGAGGATGAGGAGGATGAGGAGGAGGAGGAGGACGACGACGACGACTACGGTGGGATTCTTGATGCTCTCTGAGCTTGGTGGTTTTCTTCAAGACGTTTCATGACCAAACTAGGTAACATCATCAGAATGTTGATGTTCCCTAGAATCTAGAATCCCTTCTAGGACCGACCCCTAACATGTGGGGTGCCTCAGGGGTCGGTCCTCTCTCCCCTACTGTTCAATATTTATGTGAAGCCGCTGGGAGAGATCATCCGTGGCTTTGGGGTGGAGTTCCATCAGTACGCTGATGATACCCAGCTGTACATCTCCACCCCAGGTCACCCCAACGATGCCCTTGATGTGATGGCCCGGTGCCTGGAGGCCGT
>NW_015386586.1:319712-369705 GCF_001527695.2 Protobothrops mucrosquamatus | reverse complement strand
GGGGGAGGGCCTTCTCTGTGGGTGCCCCCACCCTCTGGAACGAACTACCCCCCGAGATCCGGACGATTCCGGACCTCCTACCTTTTCGCCGCGCCCTCAAGACATGGCTTTTTCAACAAGCGGGTCTGGCCTAGGGAGAATTTTTTAAATAGGGACAATTTTTAATTTAAATCTTAATTAATTATACAGCGGAAAAAAATATTTGGTTTTTAATAGGTTTTTATGGGGGGACGATGTTTTATGTGTTTTGATATGCTGTAAGCCGCCCTGAGTCCTATAGGGAGAAGGGCGGCATATAAATCCATGTTAAATAAATAAATAAATAAATAAATAAATATGTTCCCTCGTTGCGTCATGAAATATCTTCAAGAAAGCAACCAAGCTCAGAGAGCACCAAAGACCCCATAGCTCTCCTTCTCCTCCTCCCTTCCAGCACTGACGATGTTCCCTGGTTGGGTCATGCAACGTCTGCAAGACAACCACCAAACTCAGAGAGCATCAGGGACACCATAGTCCTCCTCCTTGCAACTTCCCCTCCCTTCTAGCACTGATGATATTACCCAGTTGGGTCAAGAAACGTCTGCATGAAACCCTCCCCCCCAAGCTCAGAGAGCACCAGGGACCCCAGAGCCACTAATATTTTCCTTGATCAGTATCGTTTCCTCCTTCCTGAAAGTCTGCTGCTATTTCTTCCCTGCCCACACCTTGCAATATCTTCTCTCTCTGTCTAGAGCTGGAGCTTACGTGAAGCTTAACATGAAGACCCAGGATGACCACCCGAGGATCTGAAACTTACAGCGCTGCCATCATAGCTTCTTCTTCTGCCTGCCGGATGGCGCTCAGCTCCTCCTTGCGGGACAAAGATGCATCGCCTTTCTTCTCCTTGGCGTACCAGGTGAGGTCCTTGCCCTTCTGCCAGCGGCCCACCGGGGCCATCAAAGAGTTCCCTGAAAGGAAAACAGAGCAGTTAAGGCAGGGGTCTTCAAACTTGGCCCTTTTATGACTTGTGGACTTCAACTCCCAGAATTCCTCAGTCAGCCATTTTGATGAAACTGCGGGCTTGGATCCAGACCAGGGGCCTTCCAACTTGGCCCTTTTATGACTGGTGGACTTCAACTCCCAGGATTCCTCAGTCGGCCATTTTGATGAAACTGCGGGCTTGGATCCAGACCAGGGGCCTTCCAACTTGGCCCTTTTATGACTGGTGGACTTCAACTCCCACACCTGGCTGAGGAATTCTGGGAGTTGAAGTCCACACGTCATAAAAGGGCCAAGTTTGAAGGCCCCTGAGTTAAGGTAATAATAATAATAACAACAACAACAACAGTAGTAGTAGTAGTAGTAGTAGTAGTAAAATTGGAAGGGACCTTGGAGGTCATCTAGTCCAGGGCTTTTCAACCAGTGGTACGGGTACCACCTGTGGTACATTGGCACCTGGCAGGTGGTACGCGACCATCCTAGAAAAGTGGTAGCGGGGGAGGGGAATGAGCTGAACCGGTGGCATCACTGCACAAGCCTGAGCCAGAGACGGCTGGAGCTGCAGGGCTGTCAGGGCTCAGCGGAATCGCCAGGATCAGTGCGAGGCTCCAGCTGGAGCTCTGTGCTGATCCTGGTGCTTCTGCTGAGCCCAGAAGAAGCGCCGATCAGCTGGAATGTTGCAGCATCTCCAGGGTCTTGTGATTTACATTCAGATGCTTGGCAACTGATTCATACTTATGACGGTCACAGTGTCCCAAGGTCATGTGAAGTGACCAAAACCTGCTGCAACCACCCAGCAGATGGGGGGAATAAAAATCAAACACCCCCCCCCACCCCACCCCCACTGCCAATCCTCAACAGAAATGCTCACAACAATGAAAACCTCGGACAGGAGGAAGAGTGCCGCCGGGTGGGCAGGCAGGTGTCTTGCTCGGCTGTGGCTTGGGGGGCACTTTTTTCAGTGCCATTGTAACTTCGAACAGTCACTAAGCGAACTGTTGTAAGTCGAGGACTACCTGTACTTTATCACTTTTTTCCTTTTTTGGGGAGGGGGGTCATCAAGTTTTTGACACCTTGCTAGGCGACTGGTGGTACTCGGATGTTGCCATATCCTAAAAGTGGTACAATGGGTGAGAAAAGGTTGAAAAGCCCTGTTCTAGTCCAACCCCCTGCTCAGGCAGGAAACCCTATACCATTTCGGACAAATGGCTGTCCAGTCTCTTCTTAAAAACTTCCAATGTTGGAGCATTCACCGCTTCTGGAGGCAGGTTGTTCCACTGGTTAATTGTTCTAATTGCCAGGAAGTTTCTCCTTAGTTCTAGGTTGCTTCTCTCCTTGATTAGTTTCCACCCGTTGCTTCTTCTCCTGCCTTCAGGCGCTTTGGAGAATAGCTTGGGGGAGGCTCTTAGTCCTTCTGAAATATCACCTTGGTTGGGAGAGCTGGGAAATATCTAAGGGAGACCTTGGTGCTCTCTGAGCTTGGTGGTTTTCTTGTAGACATCTCATGACCCAACTAGGGAATGTCATCAGTGCTAGAAGAACAGTCTCTCTGTTTATAATCAAGTGGCTTGCCCTGTCAGTGTTGGTGGGCATCTTCTTGGTGATAAAGAATTCGTGGGGTTGAAGTCTATACCTCTTAAAGTTGCCAAGATTGAAAAATACTGCTGGAGAGGTTAGATGGGGGATTCTGGGAGTTGAAGGCCACCCCTCTTAAAGCATGGATGGCTGGGGATTCTGGGAATGGAGGCCCACTTCTCTTAAAGCATGCGGGCTGGGGGATTCTGGGAGTTGAAGTCCTCCCCTCTTAAAACATGCTGGATGGGGGATTCTGGGAGTTGAAGTCTTCCCCCCTTAAAGCATGCTGGCTGGGGGATTCTGGGAGTTGAAGTCCACCTATCTTAAAACATGCTGAATGGGGGATTCTGGGAGTTGAAGTCCTCCCCCCTTAAAGCATGCTGGCTGGGGGATTCTGGGAGTTGAAGTCCACCTATCTTAAAACATACTGGCTGGGGGATTCTGGGAGTGGAAGTCCACCCCTCTTAAAGCACGCCTGCTGGGGATTTTGGGAGTTGAAGGCCACCCCTCTTAAAGCATGCTGGGGATCTAAGTCCACACCTCTTAAAGTTTTCAAGACTGAGAAACAATGAGATAGTAAATCACAAATGGCTCCACTGTTTCAATCTAACTTAGCCAGCAACGAATTTGCACCTGGAGATATTTGAACCCAGCAGTTCTGTTCTTTAAACAGACGTGGAGTCAACTCCCGGGAGTTGATTAAACAAACCATGAATTGGAAAAGACTAACCAAGATAGTTTTCACGTTGTTTGTCTGTCTTCACATCTTCCCATTTGAACTGGTCCTGCCCACCGCGCACACCCCCTCGGGAGGACCCAAACATGGTGGAGGCTTAACCAGGATCTAGAAAAGAAGACAGATTAAAGCAGGAATTCATGTGAAGTATTAGTACCGCTTAATAAGGCCACACCTGGCACAGGGCATGCAGTTTTGGTCACTACATTACAAAAAAAGATGTTTATGCTTTGGAAAAAGTGCAAAGGAGAGCAACTAAGATAATTAAAGACCTGGAGACTAAAACATATGAAGAACGGTTGCAGGAATATGGCCAGTCTAGAGAAAAGAAGAAACAGGGGTGACATGATAACAGTCTTCCAGTATTTGAGGGGCTGCCACAAAGAAGAGGGGGTCAACTTATTTTCCAAAGCACCTGAAGGCAGGACAAGAAACAATGGATGGAAACTAATGAAGGAGAGAAGCAACGTAGAATTAACGAGAAACTTCCTAACAGTGAGGTCAATTAACCAGTGGAACAAATTGGCTTCAAAAGTTGTGACTGCTACATCCCTGAAGATTTTTTAAGAAAAAACCTGGACAGCCACCTATTTTGAAATAGTATAGGCCAGGGTCTCTTGCTTGACCAGGGGGCTGGACTAGAAGACCTCTATGGTCCCTTCCAGCTCTATTCTGATTGAAAAGGTTATACCTAGTCACGAGTACTAAGCTAGCATAAGTTTGCTCATTGTATTCATGATTTGCCTAAGTTTAGTGTTATAAAGGTAGTCAAGTGAGCCCAAAATTTCTGTTGCTAAGCAAGACAGTTGTTAAGGGACTTTTGTCCCATTTTACGACCTTCCTTGCCATAATTGTTAAGTGAACCAGTGCAGGGATTAAGGTAGTCACACGGTTGTTAAGTGAATCTGACTTCCCCATTGACTTTGCTTGTGGGAAGGTCACAAAAGAGGATCACATGACCCTGGGACACTGAAACTGTCATAAATACATGCCAGTTGCCTGAATTATGGTCATGTGACCATGGGGGATTGCTGCAACGGTCGTGTGAAAAACAGTCATAAGTCACTTTTTTCAGTATCGTTGTAAATTTGGTCACCAAACAAAAACGCTGTAAGTCAAGGACGACCTGTTGTGGGTCCTGCCATAGTTTGAAGCATTGTCACATCTGTCAGTCCAGAGTTTAGAGAAAAAACACTCATAAACCACGGTTCTCAATCTTGGCTAGTTTAAGATGTGTGGACTTCAACTCCCAGAATCCCTAGCCGGCATTCTTTAAGAGGGGGAGGACTTAAAAGTTGGCTGAGGAATTCTGGGAGTTGACGTCCACGCATCTTAAAGGAGCGGAGTTTGAAAACAAGGTAATAAAAGTGTTAATGGGGAGACGCTGGAATCATGTCAAGTCCCCCCACCCCCAAACAAGATCCTCCGGGTGCCCCTTCCTCACCCTTGCCCCAAAGAGGTCCAATTCTGCCAACTGGACCCCCACAGATACTCTTACATTGGACAGCGACCACCCGGAGCTCAGGAACCCCGCTAAATCTTCAGTGGATACGAGCCCTCCCCCCGTGCCCAACTCTAGCTGGGACGCGCCCCACCCGGCTGGGGATGATGGGATTTCAGATCCCTCCGTTTGCAGACCTCAAGGCTGGTGCATGGGCTCCCCACCGTATTGCAAAGAAGAAAGGGGTGCACTGCAAGGACCCTGGCCCTTTAAGGGGAGCCCCAACCCAGGAAAGGACGAGGACCCCCCGCTCCCCCCAGAAAAACCCCGCCAGCCAGTTCAAGCCAGCCCAGCAATCTTAACTGCAGCCTCACGTGCAAAACCCGGGCGTCGCTTCCGCAAGCCTGGGCGCGACCATCTGTTCTTGTAGGGGGGAAGGAAGCGGGCTGGACCAACCGGCTCAAGGAGCGGGGGTGGGCGGGGGAGAATTGCTTATTGAAAATTTCCTTCGTTACGACCGGCTCCGCTTAGCGTTCAACGCTGGCAGAAGTTTTTAATTAGTTTTAAAAAAGCAGAAAAGGAAAAAAAAATGGGTTTGAGAGGAGAAATAAACTAAGTAGTAAATTCTTTCCCCCTCCCAACTCCGAAGTAGTTTTTTCCAGCCATTTGAGGCATTGTGAACTGAGGATGATGGGCTTTGTAGTCCCCAGGTACATATGGTGCTGTCGGGTTTGTTGGGAACGTTGTTGCAGAATGCCTCGCGGGATGGGCATTTGAGGTGTCCAATTAGTGCTGTCGTGGGGTTAGTACTCCAAGTCCCATGATCCCCAGCCAGCAAGGGTGCAGTGGACGAGGTTTGCAGAAATCCAGGTAGTGAGCGATTTCCTGCTTCTTCCCAGGAAGAAGGAGGGGGTGCTTCTGGGTGCATTGGAATGGAGGCCCCCTCTCCCCCCAGGATTCTGGGTATGACTACAATGTCCATCTTCCTTAGCCAGCGAGGATGTTGAGGAGACCCAAACTTTGATTAAAACTTAATTTAGGCACGGCTTGTAAAAGGAGAAAACAGTGAATAGCGCTGCAGATAAGGAGGCTGCTGGTTCATCTTCTCATCTGAATGACAGCCCTGTAAGGTGGGCCATGGACATTTTATTAAGTCTCCCAAATATTTTAGAGCAGTGAGAACTTCTAAAAGTTTGGAAATAGATTTAGGTAAGGAATATAGGTTCAGCTATTATATCAAGGGTTTTTCTAATGTGGCCCCTTTAAGAGGTATGGACTTCAATTCCCAGAATTCCTCAGCTGGCATGCATATTAAAAGTGGCCAACATTAAGAAACACAGGTCTACAGATCTTGAAGTCTGCTCCTATTTTCCTCTTTTTGACCAAGATTGTTGTTCTTAAGCAGGGGGTCTTCAAACTTGGCCCTTTTATGACTGGTGGACTTCAACTCCCAGAATTCCTCAGCCAGCGTTCTTAAAACTTGCACCCAACGTTATGACCTTTTTTATGACTGTTAAGCGAATCATTACAGTTGTTAAATGAATCTCATGGTCATTAAGCAAATCCAGTTCCTTTGCATGTCAGAATGACTTACACTAAGATGTAAAAACACACCAGCTGCCAAGGGTGCAGATGTTGATATGTGACCACGGGGATGCGGCAACGGCCATTTTCTGACTGTTGTGATTTAAAACAGTCACAAAATGAACGATTGTAACTCAAGGACGACCGGTAATTTTATTACTCATTAAACCAAAAATGTCTGGGTTTTTACCCATTATCACAAAGTGGCTTAACCTGAATTTTTCCCATGCCCTTCTTCAAACAAATTAACACTTCCCCCCCCAAAAAAATACAAACACAATAATTACAAAGAAATCTCTTTATTTGTGGGTGGATTGTCAATCTTCGCACATTCTATAACCAGGGGTCTTCAAGTTTGCTCCTTTTATGACTTGTGGACTTCAACTCCCAGAATTCCTCAGCCAGGCATGCTGGCTGAGGAATTCTGGGAGTTGAAGTCCACAAGTCATAAAAGGGCCAAGTTTCAAGACCCCTGTTCTATAACATTCTAGATACTTGCTGAGACAGAATTTCGTTTGTCTTACTGACACCCCCGCCCAAATCTCACTTTTTATTCCAAAATTTCTTGTAATATTCCAACTGAAAGTCATCTTCAAAAGTTGTAACTTTTACTTCTTCTTTCTTCGATTTCATCAAGGTCTTCCTCCTTAACCGACTTCTCCTTTCAGCCTCGGGGAGGGTGTTGAGGTCCACGGGTATCTAAGTGGAGAAAAGACAACAACGCTCAGTATCTGCGTTGACAGATGGCTAGACTACTGCTATGGGAACCTGCATGGGGCTGCCCTTGTAGGCTATTCAATTCAATTTTCAACCCATTTAGTAGCCAGGCTGCGTTGCCTTGTTCCAAAGGCTAGTTTGGACTTCAAAAGACATTTATTGTTACAGGTAGTCCTCAAGTTACAACCACAATTGAGCCCAAAACTTTAATTTCCTAAACAAGAAGTTTTGACCCATTCTACCTTTCTTGCCACAGTGAATCCCTGCAGTTGTTAAGTTAGTAACATGGTTGTTAAGTGAATCTGGCTTCCTCATTGACTTTGCTTGTCAGAAGGTCGCAAAAGGGGATCACGTAACCTCCCCAGGACACTGTAACCGTCATAAGTACAAGTCAGTTTCCAAGCATCCAAATTTTGATCACATGACCAAGGAGATGTTGCAAAGGGCCTAAATGTGAAAAATGGTCATAAGTCACTTTCTTCACTGCCGTTGTAACTTCAAACGGTCACTAAGTGAACGGTTGTAAATCAAGGACTACAATTTTAAAGCACTCATCTGTTTATATGACGCAAGTTATTAAAGAGGTAGAAAAATGTGTGGCTTGGCACACAAGATTCCTGCAGGAATTCTGCCATCTTGTGCATTTATGCGTATATATAGGCAGTCCTCAATTTACAACCAACCCGAGCCCAAAGTTTATGTCGCTAAGTGAGAAATCTGTTAAGTGAGTTTTAGCCCATTTTACAACCTTTCCATAGTTGTTAAATGAATCACAGCAGTTGTTAAGTGAGTAATACAATTGTTAAGAGAATCTGTCTTCATTGACTTTGCTTGTCAGGTCACAAAAGGGGGTCACATGACCCCAGGACACTGCGACCATCATAAATGTGATTCTGTTGCCAACTGTCTGAATTTTGATCTCGTGACCATGGGGGGATGCTGCGACGGTTGTGTGAAAAAACGGTAATGTCACTTTTTTCAGTGTCGTTATAACTTTGAGTGGCCACTAAATGAACTGTTTAGGACTTCCTGTATATTGCTTGTTGTGAATATATATATATATTTCTCCCTTGCCAGTATTTCACTTTCCCGGTTTTTAGTAAGAAGAAAGGGTGAAAGAAACAAACCACAGCTTAACCAGTTAACCATGAAACAAATCTTTAAGACACAGGAAGTCCTTAATTTATGATCGCCATTCAGCTGAGAATTAAGGTTGTAAGGCATGCTGGTCATTCAGTGAATCATCACATGACTGACCCAATTTTAGTACATTTTTGTGGCGGTCGTTAAACAAGCCACCATGGTCGCTAAGCAAATTGGCGGTCACAGGGCCAGACAGGAGCTGAGAAACAAGTTGAATGGTTGCAACATGATTTAGGCCAGAGGTAGGCAACCTTGGCTCTTTTGTGACTCGTGGACTTCAACTCCCAGGATTCCTGAGCCAGCCATGCTGAGGGGAAAGGGAGAGGTTTCCAAGCTGAGCCATGCCGGCTCAGGAATTCTGGGAGTTGAAGTCCACGAGTCATAAAAGAGCCAAGATGGCCTACCCCTGATTTAGAGAATCCTGCTCTGTCTTTGCGAAGAAAGCCAGGGAGTTTAACACTCACCTGAAGGATACGCCTCGGTTCTTTGTACCGGAGGTGAATAGTTGATCCGTCCTGCCTAATCAGGAGGACTGGATACAGCCGGGCGTACTTTGCTCTTGGAAAGCAAGCGATGGATGTCCGATTCGAATTCAGCTGGTTGGTTGTTGTATGAAGCCCACAAGCCCTCAGGAGGCATCTGGACAGAGGTTCTACCTGCAGGATGCTGAAACCAATTCAGACAGCAAAAAATGACATGCTTTAACAGGGGTGGACTTCGACTCCCAGAATCCCCAGCCGGCATGCTTTAAAGGGGAGGGTTTCAACTCCCAGAATTCCCCAGCAGGCATGCTTTAAGAGGGGAGGACTTCGACTCCCAGAATCCCCCAGCCGGCATGTTTTAAGAGGGGTGGGCTTCCACTCCCAGAATCCCCCAGCCGGTATGCTTTAAGAGGGGAGGACTTCGACTCCCAGAATTCCCCATCTAGAATGCTGGCTGGGGAATTCTGGGATTTGGAAGTCCATCCATCTTAAAAGTTACCAAAATTGCAGTAGGCTTTTTAAATTAAGTTGTTCCAAAGTTTATTATATCCTTTTCAGAATATCGCTGCTATAAAATTTCAGTTCTGGATTGCAAGTCTATAGTATTTCTGTTCAGACTATTCTGAGAATATCCCAAATACCTTAAGCTCCTGCTCAGAGCAGTCATTTTGACGTGCAACGTGGCTTTGGGAATAGATCCTGGTTAGGAATTCCTAAGAAGAATTAAAACGCTTGGCTTTTTTCCAGAATCATAATGCGAGGCGCTTGAGAACTGGAAGAAGAGAAGAAAATAAATCTCGTTATAATCTTTGGATTGTTATTTTGTGCCTCCAATGTTGGAAATAAAGTTTTAGAGGGGCATTTCGTTCCAAATATAGGTCAATGTGTGGGTAGTGCATGAATGAATGAACGGATGAACAAATGAACGTAAGAAATGAAAAAGCTTCAAGCACAGTTTTGAAGGACTTCATTCTCAAAAAGTATCTGCAACTCTGAGCTGTTTGCAAAATTGTGATTTGGGTATTATTTATTTAAGTTCCATATTTGGGGAGGCCTCTGGCTTCCTAATTTTCAACAGCCAGCCACTAGACATAACTAACCAAAAAAAAAATACACAACCCACCTATCAGACCTGCTAAAATTAACTACCTTAAAGTAGAATAATTTTAAACCATTCTGGTAGTGCTGAAATATTGCACCAAACTCCAAAATATATATAAAAAATGGGTTTAACATGGCTAGCCAGTGTGCAAATGTAGGGCTGTCAGTTAACAGGTCGAGAGCTTTGGCAGAGGAAAAAATACAAATTTACAACCACAATTGAGCCCAAAATTTCTGTTGTTAAGTGAGACAGTTGTTCAGTGAGTTTTGCCCCATTTTACGACCTTTCTTGCCACAGTTGTTAAGTGAATCACTGCAGTTAATTCAGTAACAGGATCATTAAATGAATCTGGCTTTCTTCATTAACTTTGCTTGTCAGAAGGTCACAAAAGGGGAATCACATGACCCCCTAGGACACTGCAACCTCATAAATATGAGTCACTTGCCAAGTATCTGAATTTTGATCATTTGACTGCAGGGAGGCTGCTATAGTCGTTAAGTGTGAAAAACAGTCATAAGTCACTTTTTTCAGTGCCATAAGTTTGAACGGTCACTATATGAACTGTTGTAAGTTGAAGACTTCCTGTAGATGGCAGCAGGTTCCAAGGTATACTGCCCTGAAATCTGGAGGCTCCATCTGTGATAGCTGATTTTAGACAAAGTGAGAGCAAAATGCTTCCATGATCAAAGGCAGTCAACCTCGAAATAAGGGTCTCCAAACTTAGTAACTTTTAAGATTTGTGGACTTCAACTCCCAGAATTCCCTAGCCAGCATGGCTGAGGAATTCTGGGAGTTGAAGTCCACAAGTCAAAAGTTGACAGGTTTGGAGACCCCTCCTCTGTATTATGTTGCTCTAAAAGCCCTCACCCCCTTCCTCACTTGCTAACCAGGGGCATACTGATGCCCTGGACTACAGGTCTCATCATGCCTTCCCCTGGCTGATGGGAGTTGTAGTCCAAGCCATCTAGTACGATCCTGGCTGGAGAAAGCCATGAAGGCGACAGCACGGGCCAGTTTGGCCAAGCCCAGCCATCGTGGCTTGTTTCATTAGCCACGGTTAAGCCAATTGTGGTTTATTGAGGCTACACTTCGCTTCGCACCCATCTCGCGCCATTTCCCATCCTCGGAATGAATTGCCTCCCAGGTCTACGTCCTCTCCCCACCAGTTCTCTCAATGGTTTGATCCTCCCCCCCCTCTTTCCACTTGCCGGTGGTTCGATCTTGTTTTCCCACGCTGCGAATCCGTTTCTTCTCTTCCCCCTCCTCCAGAATGGTTCAACCTATCACTGCCCTCCCCTCGTACGTGTGCCGAATGGTTTAACCCGGAACGGCGACAGGTAGGTCATCTACGCATGTGACTCCGCCGAGGCACTTTCAACGTCATCTCCTGCGTCTGTGACGTCATTAGCGGCGCCGTTCTCCCAGGCTGCCTTTCAGCGCGGCCGGAACGTATAGTGTTCCCGTGTAGGAGGCGGAGCTTGCATGGGGCGGCGGGGCCCGGTCATGGCCCGCCCCGTCTCTTTGAGTCATCCTTCCCGGACGCGGCTCCGGTTTGTTTCCTCATGCGGTGGCGGCACTTCTTGTGCGCTGCAATTTCAGGTGAGTGCAACAGCTTCGGGGTCCCCCCGTGCCCCATTTCGCTTTGGCGGTGTGCTGCGGATATGTGCTCCCCCGGATTCCGCAGCCCTTCGCGTTGGTTCCACTGCAGTTATGGTGCTCCGCGAACCTCCCCTTTGCTTTTTTCCAAGGGGTTTGGCTGGCCGGGAGTGATGGGCCTCGTGGTCCTCCCGCTGCACGTGGGGAGGCGGCCCTTTTTTAATGATGCACAGGATGACCAATGCATTAATTGGAAGAATGACTATTGAAGGGACCATTGGGGCACCCCTGAGGTCATCCAGTCCAACCCCTATTCCACGGATGAGTCCAAATCAAAGCATCCCATAGTTGTACAGTGGACACAGTAACTGAAGTAGAGAGGGGTTTTTTTCTGCCCAATGTTCAATGAGAACATCTAAAAATTGGAAGGGACCCTAGAGGTCATCTAGTCTGACCCCAGCTAAGTCCAGGGTCCCCTGGAGTATTAACAGCTGATCAGAGAAGGGCCATTTTTCTCCTCTGCCCATCTTCGATTTATGACCACAATGGTGCCCAAAATTTATGTTGCTAAGCAAGGCAGTTAAGTGAGTCCCATCCAATTTTTCCGGTTACGGATCCCATTGCCTCGCCAGGCAGCAGTTGTTGAACCCTGAGCCATAATCCAGATCCCCTAATTTCTGGGGCTCTTTTAAAATGATCTAAAATGGCCATTACCCTCCATTCAGCCAGCTCTGCTCACTTTCTAAATAAATTCTCATCACCATCCAAAGTCATTTCCTTTGCCGACAAACAGCTGTGTTCCCAATTTTATTTTATTTTATTTTTTATTTATTAACACATTTTATATGTGGCGTCCTTGGTGTTCTCTGAGCTCGGTTTGGTGTTTTTTTTGGGGGGGGGGGGTTTGCAGACATTTCATTACCAAACTAGGTAACATCATCAGCGCGACCAGATTATCCCCTCTCTCTTGTAGCACCGATGATGTTATCTGGTTTGCTATTGAAACATCTGCAAGAAAATAACCAAGCTCAGAGAGCACCAAGGACCCCACAGTTGTCCTCCTTCTCCCCTTCCTCCTTTCCCCATCTTTCTCCTTTTTTTCCTCCACTTTCTTCTAGCACTGATGATGTTCCCTAACTGGGTCATGAAATGTCTGCAAAAAAACCACCAAACACCCCATTGTCATTGTCCTCCTCCTCCTCCTCCGTGTCTTGAGACACACTGAATTATCACATCAATTAAAAAAATACTGCTATAATTCTTTAACAGTTTGTCTTCTCTCTGCAAATAGGATGGGAATACAGACAGTCCTCGACTTACAACTGTTCATTTAGTGACCATTCAAAGTTACAACAGCCCTGAAAAAAGTCACTTACAGTAGGACCATTTTCCACACTTACGACCATTGGTCACATGATCAAAATCCAGGTACTTGGCAACCAACTCATATTCACGACGGTCGCAGTGTCCCATGGGTCACGTGATCCCCTTTTGCGACCTTCTGACAAGCAAAGTCAGTGAGGGAAGCCGGATTCGCTTAACAGCATTGTAACTATCTCAACAATGGCAGTGATTCACTTATCAACCGTGGCAAGAAATGTTGTAAAATGGGACAAAACTCACTTAACAACTATATCTCTTAGCAACAGAAATGCTGGGCTCAATTGTGGTAGTAAGTAGTAAGGTAGTAATTCTCAGGGCTGAAATGTCAGTTTTGCCAAATTACTTGGAATTCTCTGAGTGAAATTTTATACTCTGAACAAAATTAGAGTACAATCTGAATGATAATCACTTCCCAGAATCCAGAAAGGATGGGAAGAAACAGATAAGTTAAAAGTCTTTTTTTCTTCCAATATTGCTTCTGAAATCTGTTCTGATAAATATTTAGAGCTATGAAGATTTGTTTTTGTCTAAAAACTTATTTTCAGCGAGATGAATGGAAGTTTAGAAGCTAAGGGCAGATGCCAAATTAAATACAATGAAGCGTCTTATATGTCCTTTTGGCAATTATTAAATCTATGCTAGAGCTGTCCAATTATTTACAGGATGACAAGCAACTGAAGCAGGAAATATCTAATTATTGCTGCTTTCGCTGAGAAACATGTGCGCTGTGCTGTTCCCTGTTAGTGGATTTTATGCATGGCTTATAATGCACGAACAGCCTCTGAAAGCCAGGGTGAATTTCACAGCAATTTATTTAATGTAGTGAACTTCTGTGCCACCAAATCATAATTGACTCCCAGCTGCTTTCAACAGAATAAATGAGATAAAACCGCCTCAGGATAAAGACCTGAAGAAGCTTCTTGGATGAGAAGCGAAACATCTTCAAAGAAAAAAAAGATGCCTCATGAAAAAAGGCACCTTTGAGGCAGTCCAGGATAAGCATATCAGAACAAGCAATCTACAAGAACAAAACACAGTGCAAATTAACAAATTAAAATACAGGTAGTCCTCAACTTACAACAGTTGTTTTGTGACCGTCTGAAGTTATAACAGCACTGAAAACAGTGACTTACGGCTGTTTTTCCACACTTATGACCATTGCAGCATCCCCATGGTCATGTGATCAAAATTCAGATGCTTGCCAGATGTCTCGTATTTATGACGGTCGCAGTGTCCCGAGGTTACGTGATTAAAATTCAGACAGTTGGCAACTGACTCATATTTACGGCGGTCGCAGTGTCCCGGGGTCACGTGATCTCCTTTTGCAACCTGACGAGCAAAGTCAAACTCAACCAGTTTTACTTAACAACCGTGTTACTAATTTAACAACTATAGTGATTCCCTTAACAACAATCGCAAGGAAGGTTGTAAAATGGGGCAAAACTCACTTGACAGTTGCTTGCTTAGCAAGATAAATTTTGGGCTGGAGACAAATTGCTTGTGTGTCTAATCACATGTGGCCAAATTCATTCATTCATTCATTCAAGTCAAGGATTATATATGTAGCTCTGGGGCTCAGTTAGTCTGTGAAAGTCTCCAGAAGAGTAAATTTTCCGCTATCTTCTGAAAGGGTGTTTTGAAAAGCCCAGGTATTCCTTGACTTAACAACAGTTTGTTTAGTGACCATTAGAAGTGACAATGGCACTGAAAAAAGTGACATGATTGTTTTTCACACTTAATTTATTTATTTATTTTATTTATTGAATTTATATACCGCCCTATCTCCCTTCCCCGTGGTCATGTGATCAAAATTGAGACATTGGGCAACTGGCACTTTCCCTTTCTCCTTCCTTCTCTCTCTCCCTCCCACTCACTTTCTCTCCTTCCTTCCTTCCCTCCCTCCCTTTCTATTTCTCCTTTCCTTCCCTTCCTCTCACTTTCTCCCTCCCTCCCTCCTTTGTTTCTCCTTTCCTTCCCTCTCTCCCTCCCTCCCTCTCTTTCTCTCCTTCCTTCCTTCCCTCCCTCACTTTGTTTCTCTCTGCTTTCCTTCCCTCCTTCCCTTTCTCCTTCCCTCCCTCCCTCACTTTCTGTTTCTCCTCTCCCTCCCTCCCTCCCACTTTCTCTCCTTCCTTCCCTCCCTTTCTCCCTCCCTGTCTGTTTCTCTCTCTCTCCTTTCCTTCACTCCCTCTGTCACTTTTTCCTTCCCTCCTTCACTGTTTCTCTTTCTTTCCCTCCCTCTCTCTTTCTCTCTCTCCTTCCCTCCCTTTCTGTTTCTCCTTCCCTCCCTCCCTCCCTCTCACTTTCTCTCTCCTTCCCTCCCTTTCTGTTTCTCTCACTTTCTCTCTCCTTTCCCTCCCTCCCTCACTTTCTCCTTCCTTTTCTTGCTCCCTCACTCTTTCTCCTTTCCTTCTCTCCCTTTCCTTCCTTCCCTCTGTTTCTCTTGTTCTTTCCTTCCCTCCCACTCTCCCTCCCTCCGTCCCTCTTACTTTCTGTTTCTCCTTCCTTTCCCTCCCTCCCTCCCCTCTTTCATGTCTAAGGCTGGACTAGAACTCCCTGCCTCCTGATGATTACAAACTTGGATGCCTAATTATTCTTTTTTTTTTTGTCCTCCTGGATCTTAACTTAACGACTTAAATATCTTTTTTCCGGGCTTGTTTGTGCTGCCCTTGGACCCACCACCACAGAAGTGGCTTTAGACTAAAGCAGGTTATAAATAGGAAGCAAGATTAGTGGTGCTTAGTTGGGAGAGGCTTTTTCAGGCTTCTTAATCGCCTTTTCTTGGGGTGCCAAATGCTCTTTGCTCTCTGAGCTTTAGCCGGCCTTGTCAGATAGCCTCACTTATAACCCTTCTGGGGAACTTTCTATAGCGTGCATTTTATCCCTCGCTTCGGTAATTATCTCTGAGGACGACTGGTGCAAACCCGGGGCTCTTCGGTGGTCGATGGCTGCATTTTAAACCTTAAATAGCACAACTGAAATTTGAAAATCTGTTAACTCACGAGAAAAAGGACAAAATACAGGAAGTCCTCAACTTACGACCACAGTCAAGCCCAACATTTCCATTGCTAAGTGAGACAGTTGTACAGTAAGTTTTGCCTCGTTTTACGACCTTTCTTGCCACCGTTGTTAAGTGAATCACGGCAGTTGTTAAGTTAGTTTCATGGTTGTTAAGTGAATCTGGCTTCTGCATTGATTTAGCTCAGGGCTAGGCCACCTTGGCTCTTTCATGACTCGTGGACTTCAACTCCCAGAATTCCTGAGCCAGCCATGCTGAGGGGAAAGGGAGAGAGTTTCCAAACTGAGCCATGCTGGCTCAGGAATTCTGGGAGTTGAAGTCCACCAGTCATAAAAGAGCCAAAGTGGGCCTACCCCTGACTTAGCCTGTCAGACAGTCTCAAAAGGGGATCAGTCAATCTTCAAAAATATTCTTGATTATAAGTAAATGTCTATGGAGGTTCTCAATCATCCAGGTCATGGTTGTCCTAACGGTGCTTTTTTTCAGGAGGCAACTGGACTTTCTTGTTTTCCATTTGAAGACATTTCGCTTCTCATCCAAGAAGCTTCTTCAGCTCTGACTGGATGGTGGGGAATGGAAGGATTTATACTCCTTGCAGACAGCTGGTCATTTGCATTCTTTTAGAGCAGACATGTCAAACACAAGGCCCCGGGGGCTGGATGCGGCCCGCGAAGTTTCATGTGGCCCGCGAAGCCATCCTGGAAACAGTGAGGGAACGGCCCCCGCTGCCTTGGCCCTGGCCCAGGCCAGACGGGAGCCAATGTACAATTTTGTGGTGGCCATCTATGCTGAAACACATTCAGTCTTAGCTCCACAAGGCCGTCCGGAAACAGCGAGGAACCAGGCTCTGCCCCCTGGGTGCCTGCTGGGGAGGTGTCACCCTTTGTGAGGAATGAAGAAATGGACCATGCCTTGGCGCTTGCCCTGGTCCCACCCCCTTCTGCCAGAGACCCTCAGATCTGTCCCCACTCCTGCCCAGGCCCCCCCACAGGCCTTGATGCAAACGATGTAGAACTGGCCACACCCACCCAGTAGGCCACACCCACTCCATCCACACCCACCCAGTAGGCCACGCCCACCCTGGCCACACCTACCCCCCCCCCCAGGACAACTGCAATGCTGATGCGGCCCTCAACGAAATTGAGTTTGACACCCCTGTTTTAGACAGTCGTTGAGGCCACTTGTGGGTTTACCTGTGTCCTCAGGATCACCTGAGTAGTGCAAATGGGTGTGGAACCTTCTTGGCTGCAGGATGTTTTTCTGCCTGGGGTCCCTTTCCTGTGGGAGACAGGCGGAGGCTGTTGGGATGAATCTGCTCTGTCTGGATCTCAAACTGAAGCGTGAATGGCTCCCGTAGTCTGCCATGTTTTCTGGAAATCCGTTCCGCACCCATCTGCACTACTCAGGTGATCCTGAGGATACAGATTAAACCTCCAAGTGGCCTCAACGACTCTCTCAAAGAAGGCAAATGACCAGCTGTCTACAAGGAGTATAAATCCTTCCATTCCTCACCATCCAGTCAGAGCTGAAGAAGCTTCTTGGATGAGAAGCGAAACGTCTTCGAAAGAAAAACAGGAAAGTCCAGTTGCCTTCTGAGGGGGAAAAAACACCTTTGGGTCTTGATTATAGGTCATCAAGTTGGTGCCAACTCTTAATGACCACCTAGATCTATCTTCTCCTGGGAGGAGCCTTCCCAGTCTGACAAATTCTGGGAGTTGAAGTCCATACATCTTAAAATTGCTGAGATTGATAAATGCTGGGAATTCTGGGAGCTGAAGTCCACTCGTGATGGCTGGAGAATTCTGGGAATTGAAGTCCACTCGTGGTGGCTGGAGAATTCTGGGAATTGAAGTCCACTCGTGGTGGCTGGAGAATTCTGGGAATTGAAGTCCACGTGTGTTAAAAGTTGTTGAGGTTGGGAAACAACAGTGGAGAGATTAAGGAAGGTGACCTGGACAGAGATAGGCCAGATTCAATACCAGACTCATAAGGATGAACTCAAGAAGATGGTGTGGGCAAGAAATTTAGATACCTCCTTAATTCACATACGTATAGGGGGAGTGGGGGAGGGGGGAGCAGAGCACAGTCAATTTTCCAAGGTACCCTTGATCGATTGATGTGCCATCAAGTTGATACCAACTCTTAGTGACTACAGCTGATCCACGAGTGTCTCACACACCTGATTTAGCTACCCTTCCCAGAGTTGGGATTGAAGACTTTGAAACATAAAAAAGTTTTTGTTGATTTGTGATCATTTGGTGATCTCCAGGAAGGCAATTATTTTGACAACAAAATACAATAATTCATCTAGTGACCGTTCAAAGTTACAACAGCCCTGAAAAAGGTGACTTATGACCATTTTCCACACCTAACGACTATTGCAGCATCTCCATAGTCACAAATTCGGACCCTTGGCAACTGACTCATATTTACGACGGTCGCCGTATCCTGGAGTCACGTGATCCCCTTCTGTCAAGCAAAGTCAACGGGGAAGCCAGATTTACGTAGCAACCATGTCCCTAACTTAACAACTGCAGTGATTCACTTAATAACCGTGGCAGGAAAGGTCATAAAATGGAGCAAAACTTGCTTTGTCTGGCTTAGTAACTGAAATTTTGGAGTCAGTTATGGTAATAAGTCAAGGACCACCTGTACTTCACAATCACCACTTATGGAAACATTTTTTTTTAAAATTCCATTAAATTAAGAGCGGTAGGCTTTTTTTGTGATCATTCAAGATCAGGTAGTTGTTGCTGGTCTGGATGGATATGTTAAATAAATGATGGATATATTAATTGAACGATGCTGACAAAGACAGCTTCGTCATTTCTTAAAATGCACTCTATCCGAGGGCAGAGTTTACGTCCTTCAAAGCTAAGCTCCCAGAGTCTTTAAGCCATTAATAGCAGGAGCCAAAGTATCTGCAGAAAACCACAGAAGATGATTAGGGATTGAGACCATCCCAAGGTGAAAACCGGATAATTAAGGCTTTAAGCACTCAGAAACAGACTGTTATTCCCTCTACGCTGCCTTCTCCACCAGCACAATCCAGATCCATCCATTTCCTGTTTTGGAAACGTAAGAAAAAACAGGATTTCGTTACAGTACCGAATTTTAAGCGGTCCCTCCGAATAGCAGGGCGAAAGGTAAGCTGGGCAGAACCGCAAGAAAGCAGCCATCGGTGCTGAACGCAACTCTTGATATATTTTTTTCCCCTTCGGCTTAATTGCAACCCTCTTCTATTTTTATTTTCAAAAACCGTTGCTGTGCGTTCCCGGAGGAGCGTGCTAGTTTTTATTGTGGGCTGGGCAGCAGGAAGTAAGAACTAGGCATTAATGTGCTAATTGCATGAGACATTATTCATCTCTTCTGGCGGTAGAAAGCTCAGATGAAATAAACATCAAAAATCTGGGCAGTTATATAAATGGAGCAACGCCAGATAGCCAAGGGGCTGGGAGTTTAGAGAATAACAGGGTAGGAAGGGACCTTAGAGGTCATCTAGTCCAACCCCCTGCTCAGGCAGGAAACCCTATACCATTTCGGACAAATGGCTATCCAGTCTCTTCTTAAAAACGTCCAGTGTTGGAGCATTCACCGCTTCTGGAGGCAGCTTGTTCCACTGGTTAATTGTTCTCACTGTCAGGAAGTTTCTCCTTAGTTCTAGGTTGCTTCTCTCCTCGATTTGTTTTGTTTCTATCCGTTGCTTCTTGTCCTGCCTTCAGGGGCTTTGGAGAATAGCTTGACTCCCTCTTCTTTGGGGCAGCCCCTGAGATATTGGAAGACTGCTATCCTGTCCCCCCTCGTCCTTAACTATTTTAGCAAAAAATATATTATTGCTTCTGCTTCTCTACTGTTGGGCTCTCCGAGAGCAACAAATACAGGTAGTCCTCGAATTATGACCACAATTGAACCCAAATTTCCCCTGTTAAGCAAGACAGTTGTTAACTGAGTTTTGCCTCATTTTAGGACTTTTCTTGCCACAGCTGAGTGAATCACTTTAGATGTTAAGTTAGTAAGTTGTTGAGTTAATCCGGCTTCCCCATTGACTTTGTTTGTCAGAAGGTCACAAAACAAGATCACCTGAGCCCGGGATACTGCGACCGTCGTAAATATGAATCAGTTGCCAAGCGTCTGAATTTTGATCACGTGACTACGGATGGGGAGGCTGCAACGGTCATCAAAAACGGTCATAAATTTTTTCAGTGCTGTTGTAACTTCAGTCGCTAAACAAATGGTTATAAGTCAAGGACTATCTGTAGGTGACATGGGATGATAGAAATCTTATACTTAAGCTGTTGAAGGACCACACTCTTCGTGAGGAGAAGATCACAATTATTTGGAAGATTGGGAGTTCCTTTTCTGCTATCCGTTATGGGTGATATGCCTGTTTGTTTGTTTGTTTATTTATTTATTTATTTATTTATTTATTTTATTTATTAATTACATTTATATCCCGCCCTTCTCCTTGCGGACTCAGGGCGGCTGACAATTGGATAAAATACTAACATATTATACACCTAATTAAAATTTGATTAAAAAGAAATATTTAAATTTGTCAGATTAAAAGTAATTAAAACCCCTTTAAAATCCCTTAGGCCAGTCCCGCAANCTTGAGGGCGCGGCGGAAGGAAGGGAGATCAGGGATCACCCTGATCTCTGGGGGCAGTTCGTTCCAGAGGGTGGGAGCTCCCACAGAGAAGGCCCTCCCCCTTGGGGTCGCCAGCCGGCACTGTCTGGCCGACGGCACCCTGAGGAGACCCACTCTGTGAGAGCGTACAGGTCGGTGGGGGGTAGTCTGTGGCAGGAGGCGGTCTCGAAGGTAACCAGGTCCGATGCCATGGAGTTTAAAATTTCCACGTCATTTTTACGTGTTTCCCATCTAAAATGCAGAAGAATATAATGTTAATTTCACGAGGTCCTCAAAAGTGGACACACGTTGCTCTCCTGCGTCAGATGTTCTTAAAAACATTTCTCTCTGCAGAATCAAGGTGGTGTAATTTTGCGTTTGCTTCTGACGACTGCCTTTCTCTGGTATTTCCCCACCCCGTTTCCAAGGTCACCTCTTCATTCCTTTGCATAAGGATGTGTCCTGCTTCGTGCTTCAAATACTGACTCGCTTCAAATACTGACTCGCGCACAATTGCTGCGGTAGTTCACAGTTTGCTTAAGATCACAGAGATAGCAACAGCCGATGCATGCAGACCAAAGCAGAGTCTCTGACAGTCGCTTGCCTGAACGGTTAGCCCAGTGATGGCGAACCTTTTAGAGACCGAGTGCCCAAACTGCAACCCAAAACCCACTTATGTATCGTCGGGTGCCGGGTGGGTGTGGCCCATTGGGTGGGCGTGGCCCATTGGGTGGGCGTGGCTGCGGTGGTAACGGCAGACTGGGTGGGACTAAAAAGTTCAATCAATCAATTCCAACTTTGCAAGATCTTTTTTTTTCCCGCGAGAAGTTGAAATTGACTGATTGATTGAACCTTTTTTTTTTGTACACGGCGGCGGAGGCCTAAAGCGAAAAGGCTTTATGAAACCCAGCTGAAGGCCTAGGACTGGGGCGACGGCGCGCGTGCCCACAGAGAGGGCTCTGAGTGCCGCCTCTGGCACCCGTGCCATAGGTTCGCCACCACTGGGTTAGCCTTTTAAATAGAAGTGTGCAGAAAAATAGTCCAAAATCAGTCCCAGGATTCTGAGAGCCGTGTCAAGGTCATCCTCCAGCCCGAAGGTCAGAATTTCATGGGCAGAATCCGCACATATGTAATGCAATAGCCAAAGCGGATTGTTTTCAGCAAAGGAACAGAGGCCAGGGTTGCCTAGTACAGGGCTTTTCAACCAGTGGTACGGGTACCACCTGTGGTACATTGGCACCTGGCAGGTGGTACGCGACCATCCTAGAAAAGTGGTAGCCGGGGAGGGGAATGTTGCAGCCTCTCCAGGGTCTGGTGATTTACATTCCGATGCTTGGCAACTGATTTCATATTTATGACGGTCACAGTGTCCCAGGGTCATGTGAAGTGACCAAAACTTGCTGCAACCACTCAGCAGACGGGTGTGTGTGTGAATAAAAACCAAACACCCCCCACCCCACCCCCACTGCCAATCCTCAACTGAAATGCTCACAACAATGGAAACCTCGGACAGGAGGAAGAGTGCCGCCGGGTGGGCAGGCAGGTGTCTTGCTCAGCTGTGGCTTGGGGGGGGCACTTTTTTCAGTGCCATTGTAACTTCGAACAGTCACTAAGCAAACTGTTGTAAGTCGAAGACTACCTGTACTTTATCACTTTTTTCCTTTTTTTTGGCCAAGTTTTTGACACCTTGCTAGGCGACTGGTGATTCTCGGATGTTGCATATCCTAAAAGTGGTACAATGGGTGAAAAGGTTGAAAAGCCCTGGCCTAGTAAATCAGGCGGCATGTTGTTAATAGATTTACTGTCTTGCTTGGCATGGAGCCCCATAGAACATCGCTGCTCCGCTCCACTTCAACTCTCCAGGTGCCGCCTGTTCTCAATCCGCCTTATTTTAACTTTTTAAAATTGTATTTATTTATTTATATCCTTTTATTTGTTTCCAAATAAGGCAGTGAACATAACCAACATACCTTCATCCTCCTATTTTCACCACCACAACAATCCTGTGAGGTGGGTGGGGCTGAGAAAGGGACCCGCCCAAAGTCACCCAGCCAGCTTTCATGCCTAAGGCGGGACTAGAACTCACCGTCTCCTGGTGATTGGCCCAAAGTCTCCCAGCCAGCTTTCATGCCTAAGGCGGGACTAGAACTCCCTATTGCCTTGCGATTGGCCTAAAGTAATCCATCTGGCTTTCATGGCTAAGGCGGGACTAGAATTCACCATCTCCTGATGATTGGCCCAAAGTCACCCAGAGGCTTTCCTGCCTAAGGAACTAGAACTCACAGCCTCCTGGTGATTAGCCCAAGAGAATTCAGCCACTTTCATGCCTAAAACGGGACTAGAATTCCTTGTCTTCTGGTGATTGGCCCAAAGTCACCCAGCCAACTTCCAGGCCTAAATCAGGACTAGAACTCGCCATCTCCCGCTTTCTAGTGCCTTGACCAACTGGCTCTCTTTTCCTAGATTTTTAACAGCCCACCACTTTTCTCTCTCGTCTTTCTCCAGTTATGAAAGGACCAAGGCCAGTTGTACTGAGCGGCCCATCGGGCGCGGGAAAAAGCACTTTATTGAAGAAACTTCTCAGAGATTATGACAACGTCTTCGGCTTCAGCGTCTCCCGTGAGTGAGCCCTTTTCTGCAGGGATGGTGTTCAAAGGAAAGCGTGCATAGGTGCTGGCTGCCTGGCTGAGCCTGCCAGACACACGTAACCCTTCCAGTTAAAATGCAGGCAGCTACTTTCACACTTTCTCACTCAGCTTGGCTCCTCCTAACTTCAGTTACTTCTCTGTGTAGGGCTTATTGAGTTGTATGAACCCAATGCTTTTAGTTAGCTCTGGTATTAGGAGAACAGAATGGGATGGGATAGCATAGGATAGGATAGTTAGAGAATAGAATAGAATAGAATAGAATAGAATAGAATAGAATAGAATAGAATAGAAGCAGAGCAGAACAGAACAGAATAGAAGAAATAGAATTATTGTAGAATAGAATAGAATAGATAAGATTGTAAAATAGAACAGAATAGAATAAATAGAATGATTGTAAAATAGAATAGAATAGAATAGAATGATTGTAGAATAGAATAGAATAGATAGATTGTAGAATAGAACAGAACAGAATAGAATGATTGTAGAATAGAATAGAATAATAACTTTATTGTCACTTTAAATGTACATTAATCAGCATACATTAAATTGAGATTTTGTCGCATATAAAACTCTCAAAGGGCAACCACCTCCAATATACACTGCATAAACGTGACAAAAAAAATAGTATGCATATACCCATGTACACACTCATATATGATCCAGAGAAACAACACAATCTAGTTTGTGTGTGTGTGTGCGCGCGCCCCCATGCGTATGTATGTATATGTGTGTATATACACAAACACATGTACATACATGGCGAGAACTGTGAATCTCCAAATTATGAATGAATTAAAGACATTGTGAATTTAGCTCACTCCAGTTATGCCTGTAGTAGT
The DNA here is from genome assembly GCF_001527695.2 of Protobothrops mucrosquamatus. Lineage (NCBI taxonomy): Eukaryota > Metazoa > Chordata > Lepidosauria > Squamata > Viperidae > Protobothrops > Protobothrops mucrosquamatus. The sequence continues at coordinate 345,838 of NW_015386586.1, read as the reverse complement.
TCATCTTTCTCCCTTGCTGTTGATACTAGTACAGGTAGCCCTTGACTTATGACCAGGATTGCTAAGTGAGGCGGTTGTTAAAGTGAGCCGAACTTGATTTTGCACCCTTTTTTGCCAAGGTTGTTAAGCGAATCACTGCAGTTGTTAAGTGAATCATGTGGTCGTTAAGCAAGTCCAAGTTCCCCCCTTGGTTGGAAGCTAGCTGTGAAGGTCTCAGGTGGTGCTTACGTGACCCAGGGGCTGTGCAACTGTGCTCACGTGACCGTGGGAGAGATGCTGCAATGGTCATAACTGCGAGGACTAGTCATAAACCACTAATGGTCAGTAAACGAACAGTTGTAAGTCAAGCATTACCTGTAGCACCTGTTCTCCTACCTTGCTAACCTCTTTTTCTTTGGCAAGTAAGGTAGTCCTTGACTTACAGCCATTCGTTTAGTGACCGTTTCAGCTTACAGTGGCACTGTAAAAAGTGACTTATGCTTGTTTTCACACTTGCAGCATCCCCACAGTCACGTGATCAAAATTTGGACATGACTGGCATGTATTTATGACCCGGAGTCACCCAATTGCCATTTCCGATCTTCCCAGCTGGTTTCCGACAAAGTCAACGGGGGAAATTTGCTTAACGACCGCATGATTCACTTAACAACTATGGTCCTAAGTTGAGGACAGTATTAATTATTAAATCAGGGCATAACGTAAAGAGAAGATGCGATTAAGTCAACGCAGGTCTAGAAAGGAAAAAAAAACAACGCATTTTGTGCAGCTGCTTCATAACATCTCTAAGCCTTAGGGCCATGGTGGCGAACCTATGGCATGGGTGCCAGAGGCGGCACTCAGAGCCCTCTCTGTGGGCACGTGCGCCGTCGCCCCAGTCCTAGGCCTTCAGCTGGGTTTTATAAAACCTTTTCGCCTTAGGCCTCCGCCGCCATGTGCAAAAAAAAAAAGGTTCAATCAGTCAATTTCAACTTCTCGCGGGAAAAAAAAGATCTTGCAAAGTTGGAATTGATTGATTGAACTTTATAGTCCCACCCAGTCTGCTGTTACCACCGCAGCCACGCCCACCCAATGGGCCACACCCACCCGGCACCCAACGATGCATAAGTGGGTTTTGGGTTGCAGTTTGGGCACTCGGTCTCTAAAAGGTTTGTCATCACTGCCTTAGGGATAATATAATAATAATAAATAATAATAATAAATTATTATTTATATTTTTCCTGCTTCCAGACACTACAAGGCAGCCACGACCTGGGGAAGTCAACGGAAAAGGTAAAAAGCAGAATTTTATCATCTCTTCCAGGAAAAAACAAAAAACAAAAACCACAATGTGAATTGCAGTCGCTTTCCTCAATCTGGAACCCAGCAACAAATTACAATTCCCAATCACGCACCCAGGTAGTCCTTGATTTACGGCCAAAATTGAGCCCATAATTACTGTTGCTAAGGGAGACAGTTGTCAGAAGGTCACAAAAGAGGATCACGTGACGGCTGCAGCCGTCATAAATACAAGTCAGTTGCCAAGCGTCTGAATTTTGATCACGTGACCACTGGGAGGCCGCGACGGTCGTCAAGTCTGGAAAAATGGTCATGTCACATTTTTCAGTGCCATTGCAACTTTGAACAGTCACTAAATGAAATGTTGTAAGTCAAGGAATACTTGTAGTTGCCTGTTTGTTAAATTTTAAATCCTGACTTTTGGTCCAAGATGACACTCATATCCTACTTTTCTTTACAACAGCCTTGCGAGGTAGGCTGTTTCGCTGGAGAAGGTCTTCCAATTTTGAGGATTGTCTTGCGGTTCCTTTAAAATATTTTTTTAAAATAATGTTAAAATAATTAATTTAATTAATTATTCTGGTTTTGAAGTACATATAGTTTTTATATCTGTAAGCTGCCCAGAGTTACTTTATGGTAAGATCCAATACATTTTATAAATCAATAAAGAATTAAGGCACTTTCATTTAAGTAAAAAGTCTCCCATTCGGAGACTTCTTTTGTTTTTAAAAAAATAATTTAATAATTGAAGTATTAAGAATAATTATTAACTAGTAAATAATAAGTAACTATTAATTTTATTAAGAATGTTCACAAAAATAAAAAAGTGCAATATAACAAATTCAATTTTTTCTCAATTTTGAGGCTCCCTTCATTTTAAAAAATAAATTAATAATTGAATTATTAAGAATAATTATTAATTAATAATTATTAATTTTTATTATAAATTTTCACAAGTAAAACATGAACATGAAATACAATTTCCTCACATTTCCTTCCAATTGTGAGGTGCCTTTTGTCTTTTTAAAATAATTTAATCATTTAATTATTAATATTTTTTTTGAATTGAATTTAATCATTGAATTAATCATTTTTGAAATGAATTGAATCATTGAATTATTAATATTTTTTGAATTGAATCATTGAATTATTTTATGTTTAATTATTATTTTAATACATATTAATAAGTATTATTTTTCTTGTATTACTATTAATACTGTTATTAATTATTAAATGTAATTGTTTAAAATCAAATTTTAAAAATTGAATCAAATTAATTAGTATAAATAAGTATTATTAATATATTTTTATCAGAAAGTTTTACGTAAGTGAAAAATCAACATGAAATCGTAAGGCAAGAAAAAAAGGAAAAACTAAAAAGAAAATGATAAAAAGTAATACAGATAGAAAAAAAAGAAAAGATAAGGAAACAATCTCCAATCTCCTTTACTAAGAAATGTATTATCTTGCAATACTCTTTAAAATTACATATGATTCCCATGTGCAGCCCTTTTTAATCAGGGTTGATTAATTTAATTTAAACCCATAAAAAATGAATTCGTTCTCTCTTCGCCGTGTTCTTAACTTCCTTGTTCCTTTGAGCTGTTCTCAAAGAGGACGCTCAACACAATGACAATTTCATGTCTAATAATGCTAAAGAATCCAGCAACATCTCTCTGCATGCACTCTAACAAACCTGGTTTGTTTCTTACCCTAGATTACCACTTTGTGACCAGGGGAGAGATGCAGAAGGAGGTTGATGCGGGAGAATTTGTGGAACATGCAGAATTTTCGGGCAACATGTACGGAACAAGGTAGCCTCTTTCAAATGCATCGGGAACTGGTTGCTTTTTTAATGGTGATGTTTGTCCTCGTAAACATGAGGACTAGGTACTTATGTATACAAGGTACTCATGTACCAAATGCACAGATGTAGAATAGGTGGTAACAAAATGAAGTTCAATGGTGAAAAAAGTAAGGTTCTACATTTAGGCAAGAAAAACCAAATGCACAGATATAGTATAGGGCAGGGCTTTTCAACCTTTTCACCCATTGTGCCACTTTTAGGATATGGCAATATCCGAGTACCACCAGTCGCCTAGCAAGGTGTCAAAAACTTGATGACCAAAAAAAAAAAAAGGAAAAAAGTGATGAAGTACAGGTAGTCCTCGACTTACAACAGTTCGCTTAGTGACTGAAGTTACAATGGCACTGAAAAAAGGGCCCCCAAAGCCACAGCCGAGCAAGACACCTGCCTGCCCACCCGGCGGCGCTCTTCCTCCTGTCCGAGGTTTTCATTGTTGTGAGCATTTCTGTTGAGGATTGGCAGAGGGGGTGGGGTGGGGGGTGTTTGGTTTTTATTCCCCCCCCCCCCGTCTGCTGGGGGTTGCAGCAGGTTTTGGTCACTTCACATGACCCTGGGACACTGTGACCGTCATAAATATGAATCAGTTGCCAAGCATCTGAATGTAAATCACAAGACCCTGGAGAGGCTGCAACATTCCAGCTGATTGGTGCTTCTTCTGGGCTCAGCAGAAGCACCAGGATCAGCGCTGAGCTCCAGCTGGAGCCTGGCACTGATCCTGGTGCTTCCGCTGAGCCCTGACAGCCCCAAAGAAGCACTGATCCTGGCGCTTCCGCTGAGCCCTGATAGCCCTGCAGTTCCAGCCATCTCTTGCTCAGGCTTGTGCGGTGCTTCCACCGATTCAGCTCATTCCCCTCCCCCACTATCATTTTTCTAGGATGGTCGCGTACCAACTGCCAGGTGCCAATGTACCATAGGTGGTACCCGTATCACTGGTTAAAAAGCCCTGGTATAGGGGGTACCGTGCTCAATAGTAGTAACTGTGAGAGGGATCTCGGAGTCCAAGTGGACAATCACTTAAATAGGAGCCAGCCGTGTGCTGCAGCTGCCAAAAAAGCCAACACAGTGCTGGGCTGCATTAACAGAGGGATAGAATCAAGATCACGTGAAGTATTAATACCACTTTACAATGCCTTGGTAAGGCCACACTTGGAATACTGCATCCAGTTTTGGTCACCACGATGTAAAAAAGATGCTGAGACTTTGGAAAGAGTGCAGAGAAGAGCAACAAAGTTGATTAGGGGACTGGAGGCTAAAACGTACAAAGAACAGTTACAGGAATTGAGTATGTCTAGTTTGATTAAATGTAGGATTAGAGGCGACATGATAGTAGTGTTCCAGTATCTCAGGGGCTGCCCCAAAGAAGAGGGAGTCAAGCTATTCTCCAAAGCGCCTGAAGGCAGGAGAAGAAGCAACAGATGGAAACTGATCAAGGAGAGAAGCAACCTAGAACTAAGGAGAAACTTCCTGACAGTTAGAACAATTAACCAGTGGAACAACCTGCCTCCAGAAGTGGTGAATGCTCCAACACTGGAAGTTTTTAAGAAGAGACTGAACAGCCATTTGTCCAAAATGGTGAAGGGCTTCCTGCCTGAGCAGGGGGTTGGACTAGAAGACCCCCAAGGTCCCTTCCAACTCTGTTATTTTGTTATTTTCCTAACTGTTCCTCATCACCTCTGTTGGCTAGATACCTCAATAGAAATGTAAAATCTTTGCACTCATTTTTTCAGAGGCATTTTATAAACTCATTTTTTTAAAAAAAGAACCATAACCACTTCTCTTCCTTCTCCCGGCCAGCAAAGCTGCCATCCAGGCTGTCCAAGCTCAGAATCAGATCTGCATCCTTGATATTGACCTTCAAGGCGTGAGGAACATCAAGAAGACAGACCTGAATCCCATCTACATCTCTGTTCAAGTCCCCTCCATAGAGATCCTGGTGAGAAGTTACTACTGTTTGCAGTTATGGTTATAGTTAATGTACCAGGCTGCCGGTTTATGCAAAATTAGCAATAGTAGCAACTCGTATCCGTATCTGGATATCACAAAAATGGTTCTTCTGTTGGATGAGGCCTTGGTAAGCCAACATTAGAAGGCCTTTTATGGTGACCACTCAGAAGTACTCTGGAGAACTTTCCCGTCCTACGTTCTTCTCCAACACATAGGTAGAACGGGGTGTTCAGTATTCCTGTGTCTCATGAATACACCCTCCAAGCATCCTAGACCAGGGGTAAGCAACCTGGGCTCTTTTATGACTCGTGGACTTCAACTCCCAGAATTCCTGAGTCAGCATAGCTGACTCAGGAATTCTGGGAGTTGAAGTCCACGAGTCATAAAAGAGCCCAGGTTGCCTACCCCTGTCCTAGGCCAAGCTAAATCCAAAAAACTTTAGGAAATTCCTGGGAAGGTTACGCACTCGAGACAAATCAGACGTCAACAGACACATAAAGATATTGACGGTAGCATTCCCTTGCGGTGACGGTGAGGTTTTCTTCTTCGTAGTTCCTTGAAGAGGGCACTGTTTTCTGCTTGAGCGTTTGTCTGGTGTGAATCCATGCTTATCTGGGTTTCTCTTTTTGGTCGTTTTCTTGCAAGTGTTTTGGGACCTAGGTAACATCATCACTGCTATGGGGGGTGGGGTTTGTGGAGTGGAGGAAGGAGAAGACGATGATGACTGTGGCTTCTTGGTGGTCTCTGAGCCGGGCAGTTTTCTTGCAGACATTCCCAACTAGGGAACGTCTTCAGTGCTAGAAGTGCTCTCTGTTTATATAGGGTGGTTTGCCCTTTAATTATTATTGGGGGTACTGTTGGTGTTTCTTGATTAGACTGTTTACTTTCTTCTACCACTGATGCTGGTACCTAGCTGGATCATGAAATGTCTGCAAGGAAACCACCCAGCTCAGAGAGCACCAAGGACCCCACAGTTCTCCTTCTCTTCCTCTCCACAATCTCCCTCCCTTCTAGCACTGATGATGTTCCCTAGCTGGGTCATGAAATGTCTGCAAGGAAACTACCAAGCTCAGAGAACACCAAGGATCCCATAGTCGTTGTCGTTGTCCTCCTCTTCCTCCTCTCCACAAACCCCACTTCCTTTAGCATTGATGATGTTACCTAGTTGGGTCATGAAATGTCTGCAAGGAAACCACCCAGCTCAGAGAGCACCAAAGACCCCACAGTTCTCCTCCTCCTCCTTCTCCTCCTCCTCTCCACAAACCCCACTTCCTTTAGCACTGATGATGTTCCCTAGTTGGGTCATGAAACATCTGCAAGGAAACCACCCAGCTCAGAGAGCACCAAGGACTCCACAATTCAACCAGAGCCACAGAGATTCTCTTCTGTCGGAACCACTGAATTGCACACTGGGAAGGGACCCCCCAAAGGTCATCTAGTCCAACCCTCCCGGCTTAGCTTCTGTGACAAGGAACGGTGTTCACCAACTTCTTGGTGGCATCAAAAGAGGGCTTTGTGTGAAGTCCCTGGTCACCCACTACAATGACTACCAGGGACCCTCACAGTTCCCAACTCTGGGCTTCAAATGCCCCCTTCTATCAAAGCCAGTGAGATCTTCCCCAGAAAGGTGAAACGCGGTTTTTACTCTCTGTTTTCCCACAGGAGAAACGGTTAAGGGAGAGACAGACCGAGACGGAGGAAAGTTTACAGAAGCGGCTGCAAGCGGCTGCCACTGACATGGAACTCAGTGAGTCAATGTGCAGAGTTTGGGGGTTCCTCTCCTGCTCCCCACGATGGAGGAAGGGCGCCCGGCCCAAGCACCAACAGAGATGATTTTCCAGAATGGAAGGGAGGGAGGGAGAATCCAGTCTAGGATGGATCAACTCAGCATGAAGTTTGTCTGGTGTTAATCCTTGCTTATCTGGGTTTTACAAACCCTGCCAATCAAAAGACCCAGTACAGGTAGTCCTCGACTTACAACAATTCATTTAGTGACCATTTGAAGTTACAACGGCACTGATTTATGACCAATTTTCACACTTCGTAGCAACATCCCTGTGGGTCCAAATTCAGACATTTGGCAACTGACTCATATTTGCGGCGGTCGCAGAGTCCCGGGGTCACGTGATCCCCTTTTGCGACCTTCTGACAAGCTAAGTCAACGGGGAAGCCCAGATTCGCTTAATGACCGTGTGGCTAATTTAACAACCGCAGGGATTCATATTAACAACTGGCAAGAAAGGTCGTTAAAATGGGGCAAAACCGTCTCGCTTAGCAACCAAATTTCTTTGCCTCCATTGTCATAAGTCGAGGACTACCTGTAGTCTTTTTTAGTCCAGCCTACCTCGCAGGGCTGTAAAATCATGAGGAAATTGTCCTTTGTGCCATTCAATATTTGCCGTTATGAAGATCTGTAAATAATAATAATAATAATAATAATAATAATAATAATAATATAATAATAATAATAATAATAATAATAATAATAATAATAATAATAATAATAATAATAATAAAAAGTTGGAAGGGACCTTGGAGGTCATCTAATCCAAGCCCCTGCTACTTTCATGATTGTTTTCCTTTGCAAAGTACAGACCTGGGCTGTGGGCACGTCTGAAACCTAATCTCTGTTTCATGCTAGGTAAGGAGGCGGGCCTTTTCGACATGATCATCATCAATGATGATTTGGAGGAAGCTTATATGAAACTGAAAAACATTCTGGCCGAGGTGAGTGGTTTGGACTCCGTCGGAAGCACCCTTCACACGTTGAAGCCGCAAGCAACTTTGTGTTAAACCACCTTGCATTTCTTGGCAATTTCCGGAGAAACGGCTGCTTAGAGGGAAACAGGACATGTTTGGGATGGGAAGACCTGTCTCACACTGGGCTGGGTTTTAGTTGCACGATATTGTTAATTTAGCAAATGTAAGAACATGACAAAAGAGAAACGAACAGACAAACACACACAATCCACGTTATACAAAATTTCTACAGGGGTGCAGCCTTGGCCTCATAACTGTATGTCCAATCCAGGTGGTTGCCTCTGGATTTTTTGTTTTTTAGTTTTGCAGTTTTGCACAATTTGTTTAATGCAGGTAGTCCTTGACTTATGATCACAGTGGGGCCCAAAATTTCTAAATGAGAGAGTTGTGTTAAGTGAATTTTGCCCATTTTACAATCTTTCTTGCTGCAGTTGTTAGTGAAACACTGTAGTTTTTAAGCTATGACACCGTTGTTAAGCGAATCCGGCTTCCCCTATCGACTTTGCTTGTCAGAAAGTCACAAAAGGGGATCACATGACCGCCCCCCCCCCGGGACGCTGCGACCATCATAAATAGCGCCCGAATTTTGATCACATGACCACAGGGATGCTGCAAGAGTCGTATGTGTGAAAACGGTTGTAAGTCCCTTTTTTCAGTGCTGTTGTAACTTTGAACAGTCACTAAATGAAGCGTTGTAAGTCAAGGACTCTCCCTGTAGTTTGCCTATTGCAACAAGGGGCATCTTCCCATCCCCACCGATAACAGGTTTGAGCGACATACGTTGATAAAATTTCAATTAAATTCTGCCGTATTGTATTTTGGATCTTGATCTTCCTGTGAATTGCAGAAGCTAAAATTTCTCCCTTTTTCTCGTAGGAGATCGAGAAAGTGCAAGAATCGAAAAAAACATGAAATTTCCCGACGGTGGAGACCTACTTGAGCTTTGCAGTCATTCCTCAATGTGATTCACTGTGCTTATTGTGCTGCGTTTGAGAAAAAAATCCGTAAATCCATCCACGTACTCATACATTCCTTTTTAGCTGGGCTTCTTCCGTGAAATCCTTCTTCGACACTTTCTATTAAAGGAGAAAAGATCTCCTCCGGTTATTCTGCCTGACCCTTTCTGTGTTTTGACGTCCAGGGGAGAGAAAAATAGGAATTGAAAACAGTATAAAGAGGCTTTAAAATTCCACTTTGGGTGAAGTTTTCCCACTTTTCTAAGAGAGAAATCTATCTCCTGTTTTGGGATCACATAACCGAGAATCTCATTTATCCCTGCGGGGCCAAAGAGTCTTTTTTGTAGTCTCAAAATAAGCCAGTTTTGGAATCAAGAGACTTTGATAATCCTCAGAACAGACCACGATTGATCCTGAGGTCCATTTTTGATCACAGAATACAAAATACAGAATGACATGCGTTGGAAGGGACCTTGGAGGTCTTCTAGTCCAGCCCCTCTTCTTCTCCCACTTCTTCTAAACTGCCATTGCTCCACATTAGCTTAACCCTGGGCCACCGGTCCAGAATACAGATAGTCCTCAACTTACGACTGTATTGAAATGATCGTAAGTTGTGACTATTGCAAAACAGATGTCATGTGACCGGGCTGATTAAGTGACCTTATTTGCGGCCTTTGATAAGCAAATGCCACCATCATAAAATGGCTGCTGCAGTTGTTAATAAGCAAACACTGCAGTCGTTAAGCGGAACAGTTGTTCACTTTGGGCAGTTTTGATGAAATCTGGACGTTAACTGCCAATTTTCAGCAAAATGGTAACTTTGAACCTGGGTGGTAAATATCCCCAAGATAGGTCTGTTGTATCTTTGAATGATCACTAAGAAATTAGTCATAAGTTGAGGACTAACTGTAATTGCATTTCCTTCTTTTCCATGTGCAAGGAAAAAAGTCTGTTAGTGATCTTGGGAATACCGCTCTCAACCCAAAATTTTCATTGCTAAGACAGTTAAATGGGTTTTGTCCCATTTTACGACCTTTCTTTGCCACAGTTGTTAAGTGAATCACTGCGGCAGTTAAGCTGTTAAGCTGCGGCGGTTAAGTTGTTAAGTGAATCTGGTTTTCTCCATTGAACTTTGCTTGTCATACGGTCTCAAAAGGGAATCACATGACCCCGGGACTCTGCGACCTTCGTACATAGGAGTCAGTGGCTAAAAGTCCCAATTTTGATCCCGTGAATCTGCACGAGATGCTGCAATGGTCGTAAGTGTGAAAAACGCTCATGGGTCCCCTTTTTCAGTGCCTTCGAATGGTCACTAAATGGAACTGTTGTAAATCGAGGACTAGCTGAATTCAGCCTGGCTTTCCACATCCGGGGGGTCTAAAACAGCTGGATCACTTGCGATTTGGTGTGTAGTACAAAGCAGGCTGCTACTGCTTACAATTTTCTGAATTATAATCTCAGAGCTACAAAATCTTGCAATGTTTGGTTTGGGTTTTTTTTTTTTAATTTAAAGGCTGTCTATTCTCATTAAACCGAATTCTGCACCAGGGCCCTTAAGAAATGTTTCCACTGTCATTAAGAGAGGCAGCCTTTTCCTTGCCAGCAGGCAAATATTCTGTGATCTGGCCTTCTTTCTTGGGATGCCAAGCTGAAAACACACATACCACAAACACACAAACAGAGATCCGGGACGGCTTGTCCATCTTCTTCAAAATGCCCCACTGGGATTTAAGGAAGGGCTAATAAAAATTAAGGCATTGTAATTTATCCAGAATTTACAACGTAATTTACATTAGGGTTGCGCAACTTAACTTGCACAACCTTCAAAGGTGGGTGGACTTCAACTCCTTGAAATCCCCAGCTGGCATGCTTGAAATGATCCACTTTTTTTTTTTTTTTTTAAATATTTTTAAATTTTTATTTTTTTAATCAAAAAAATATTTTTAAATTTTTAAAATTTATTTTTTAAATTTAGAAAAAAAAATAATTTTTTAAAAAACATTTTGTAATTTTTTTGGATTTTTTTTTTAAATTAAAATTACTTTTTGGTTTTTTAAAAAAATTATTTTTTAACATTTTTAAAATTATTTTTATTTGTGTGGTTAACAGAAACCATACATCCAATTCAGAGGATATATATATTCTGAATTGATTAAAACTCGGGGGGGGGGGTGTTCTGTGAGCAGATTGGGGAAGCTCCCCACTTGAAAAGGGGTTCAGAGAAGCCCCACCAGGTACGCAGGTGTTTCTCGACTTTAATGACCGTTAGATGTTACAACATTGTTGAAAAAAGTTATTTATGACCCATTTTTCACACCACCATTGCAGCATCCCTATGGTCACATGATCAAAATTTGGCCAGTGACTCATTTATCAACCATATTAGGACCGCCACCGACCTCAAAATTTCCGTTGCTAAGCAAGTCAATTAAGTGAGTTTTCCCCGTTTTATGACCCTTTTGCCGCAATCGTTAGGCGAATCATTGCAGTTGTTAAGTAAAACACACAGTGGTTAAGTGAATCTGGCTCCCCCCCCCCCCGTGACTTTGTCGGAAGCCGGCTGGGAAGGTCACCAAAGGGAATCACGTGACCCCAGGACAGTGCAACCGTCGTAGGTACATGCCAGTTTCCAAGCTTCCAAATCTTGATCACATGACCATGGAGAGGCTGCAACAGTCATAAATGTGAAAAATGGTCATAAGCGGCTTTTTTCAGTGTTGTTGTAACCGAAAGGTCACTAAACGAATAGTTGTAAGTTGAGGACTACCTGCATAGCAAAGTGTCTTCAGCTGCCAATTCCTAAATCTACATATATATTTTTTTGCTTACAAAAGGCAACTGTCCACCTATTATAAAGTTGCATTTTCCTAATTAAATGCATGCATAGATGCAAATTAAGTTTCTCCCAGTTCTAGTTGCTGGGAATCCCGGTACAACTTTGCTTTAAAACTTTAAGCAACACTCACAATCTTGTGAACCTCCCCCTCCCTCCGTCCAGAGCACAAGGGTGCTTGCGAATGTAAGCAGCCCAGGCTTTATAAGGGCAAAACTTTGCAAACTTTCAGGGTGAGTATGGAGGTTTGGGGGGGGGGCGGGGAGAAGAAGAAAAGTGGATTGGGAGGGAGGGAGGGAGGGAGAGAGAGGAAGAGAAAAAGGAAGGAAAGGGAGGGAGGAAGGGGGGAAAAAGGGGGGAAAAAAAGAAAAGACAGGCAAAAAGGAAAGGGAGGGAGAGAGGAAGGAAGGGATAGAAAGGAAGGAAGGAAGAAAAGAAAGAGAGAAAGAAAGAAGGGACAAAAAGAAGGAAGGAACAAAAAAAGAAAAAGGGAAGGGAGGGAGGAAAGAGGAAGGGAGGGAGGGAAGCTTCGGAGCGCAATCCAATCCTCCTCTCCAAAAACATTCACCCCCACCTCGGACTCCCGCGGTGCAAAAACCCGTTTGGAAACGTTCCCTGCGCGGCGTTTTGCGCGGTCCCAGCAGGCAGCCGAGGCGGCTCTTCCGTGGCGGGACGGGCCCTTTTCTCTCCGGAGGGGGCGTCCCAAGCTGGCCCCCTCCTCGCCGGGGGGTCTGCCCGCCCTGGCTGGGCTCCAGAGCCTGGGGTTTCCATGGCCTGGATGTGCGCGCAATTGCGCGCCCGGACCCGCGGCGTTTGCAACTGTTGCATTGGCTGCAGCTGTTGCGGGTACCCGCTGCCTGGCGGACCCGGGAGAAAGGGACGGCCTGTTGCATTCAGACGTGCATCCTTGAGCGTGCACGTGGCTCTCCTAACCGGCTCCGGTACGAAAAAAAACGAGCCGGCGTACCTCGGGTGTTTTGTACCTCTGGCAGACTGGGGTGCTGTCTAAACCGGGCCGGCTTCTGTTCCAGCCCAGACCCAGCCCGCTTGTCGTCTGAAGGGGGGCAGCAGCACCCGAGAGGTGAGTGGGCCCCGTCGGGAACCCGTCTCCGCAGAAGCCGTCTCTGGGCTTCTGCGGAGCCATCACGCGGCTTTCTTCCGGGGGCAGCTATAGAGTCGCGTTTGCGAGCAGCCAAGCAAGTCCTAGACACGCGTCCCTTCCCCGTGCTGCGTTCTCACGACCTGCTGAAATGAAGGGACTTTCATTGCCAAGCATCTGAATTTTGATCACGTGACCACGGGGAGGCTGCAATGGTCATGAACGTGAAAAAAGTGGTCATAATTCAGGTTTTTCAGTACCGTTGTAACTTTGAACGGTCACTAAACGGATGTATGTCAAGGATTATCTATACTTGGGAGGATGGATATAAATGGGTTGGTAACATACATACCTTATATTTATTGTGCCACAAAATAAATAAAGGAGATGGCAATTGGATTGATGTAGAAACTAAAGCTTATACCTGGAAGGATCCCTTGAGGTCATCTAGTCCAACCCCCTTTCACAGAAAAATTATTTGATTGACAATTTCCTTTATTTTGGTTTTTTTCCCCTCCAGAATCAGAAAAAAAAAGCTGCACTCTTGGATGCCCGGCTTGATCCTTTGCTGAAAAATCCTGGCCTGGTCCAGGTTAGTGGATGATCTATTTGGAACTGTTGGAAGGCTGCCAATCTTCTCCCCCATCTTCTCTCACACTCGGCTCACCTGTCCGTCCAAACAGTAGCATCGGGGGATGATGGTGAAATATTCGTTACAGGGAGTGCTCAACTTAGGACCACAGCTGAGTCCAAAATTTCCATCGCTCAGCGAGACAGTTGTTAAATGAGTTTTGCCCCATTTTATGAATGTCTTTGCCACAGTTGTTAAGTGAATCACTGCAGTTAGTCACACGGTTGTTAAGTGAATCTGGCTTCCCCATTGACTTTGCTTGTCGGAAAGTCGCCAAACGGGATCACGTGACCCCAGGACGCTGCAACCGTCATAAATATGAGTCAATTACCAAACATTCGAATTTTGATTACGTGACTGGGGGTATTGCAATGGTCGTAAATGCAAGAAATGGTCACAATTCACTTTTTTCAGTGCCATTTTAACTTTGAACGATCACTAAATGAACAATTGTAAGGCGAGGACTACCTGTAGCTTAAGAATAATTGAGATAAAGCAGTGGTTCTCAACCTTTTTAATGCCGTGACCCCAACTGGTCGTAAGTCGAGGACTACACCGGTCGTAAGTCGAGGACTACACCGGTCGTAAGTCGAGGACTACCCAACCGGTCGTAAGTCGAGGACTTTCCCTGCCCGGGAGCGCCGCGCATGCGTGGTTCCGCCCCCTGTGCCGGCCGAGGCGTAGCTGGCAAGCGGCAGAGACGGAGCAGGCCGACCACCAGCTGGCCCAGCCCAAGGGAGGTAAGGCACCCGCCGGAAAAGGGGGAAAAATGGCGGACAAAAAAAATGGCGGACAGCCTTGCTTGGCGACCCCCGTGAAATGGTCGATCAACCCCAAATGGGGTCCCGACCCACAGGTTGAGAACCACTGAGATAAAGAATGTGTGCTAAAATTACACCCTGCTTCCACCAGGGGGCAGCACATGACCAATCTTGGCTGGACAAAGTCCTTGGGTGAGAGACCACCAAGGAATTTTTTATATTTTCTATTGCCGCTTTTTCAGGTTTTGCTATTCCCTTTACAGGTAGTCCTCAACTTACGGCCACAACTGACCCCAAATTTCTGTTGCTAAGCAAGACAGCCGTTAAGTGAGCTTGGTCCAATTTTATAACTTTTCTTGCCACAGTTGTTAAGTGAAACACTGCAGTTGTTAAAGCTAGTGACGGGATTGTTAAGTGAATCTGGGCTTCCCCATTGACTTTGCTTGTCAGAAGGTCGCAAAAGGGAATCACACGACCCCGGGACTCTGTGACTGTCATAAATATGAGTCAGTTGCCAAGTGTCCTAATTTTGATCAGGTGACTGCAGCTGCAGCGGACATAAGGGTGAAACACAGTCACAGTTGTAAGTTTGAACGGTCACTAAATGAACTGTTAGTTGAGGTGAACCTGTACTCGTAAAAATATGTTTTCCCTGTGATTACATAACTTATAACCCCTATCGGAGATGAAAATTTCCATCATAAATCATGAATCAAGGACAGCCACATGAGTGGATTATGTCTGCGATGGTTGTTAAGTGAATCAGTGTATTCCTATGGGCGCTTTTTGCCACAAAAGGCTGGAAATTGGCAAAAAACATCCCAAACCCACCTTAAAAGTAAGCCGCTGGCTAAGTGCCCAAAAGTGTGTGTGTTTGTGTGTGTGTGCGTGTGTGTGTGTGCGTGTGTTTGTGTGTGCATGTGTAGCCATTTGCATATGAGACCTGGATAATATAAGATAACTTTTATTGTCATTTACCTGGACACACAACGACACAGATTAAAATGATTGTAAGTAGCTTTTGGGTATCCGTCATAACTTGAGAAGGTTGTTAAATGATTGGTCATAAATCAAGGACTACCTGTAAGGGGGACTTGATTTCTGCCAGCTGGGGAATTCTGGGAGTTGAAGTCCACCCATCTGAAAGTCAGCAAGGTTGAAAAACTTGGTTTAAGAAAAACCTGTGTCTCTTTGTGGGTTTCTTTGTGAATTTCTTCTCTGGGTGTTTTTTCTTTCTTTCTGTGTAAAAATGTACAAAATCTGTCACAAACAGAAAAGGTGGAAAGGCAGATTCCCCGGGGAGGGGATGTCAGCAGCTGGAGCCTCTGTGCACCCCAGAGAGAGCCACATCTGGATTGCTCGCGATTCTGGCTTACCTCAGTA
Source organism: Protobothrops mucrosquamatus (assembly GCF_001527695.2). Classification (NCBI taxonomy): domain Eukaryota; kingdom Metazoa; phylum Chordata; class Lepidosauria; order Squamata; family Viperidae; genus Protobothrops; species Protobothrops mucrosquamatus. Next base: position 330,329 of record NW_015386586.1, on the reverse strand, counting down.
GTTTTTTGCACAATCGCAATCTGTGTTGTCACTTAGGAGTGTTGTGAGAATGAGAAGCAGGCCCCAAATCCAGATTTTAATGCTGCTGGTTGTTCTTAAGAAAAAAAGTCTCCTACACCACGCCAGTCGAGGTAGTTCTCGACTTACGACGAGCTCAAGATTCCTGTTGCTAATCGAGATAGTTATTAAATGAGTTTTGCCTCATTTTACGACCATTCTTGCTTTGGTTGTTAAGCAGATCTCTGCAGTTGTTAAGTTAATCACACGGTTGTTAAACGAATCCAGTTAGAAAGTCATCAAAGGGGATCACGTGACCCCAGGACACTGCAACACCGTCATAAATACGAATCAGTGGCCAAGTGTCCGAATTTTGATCACATGACCATGGGGAAGCTGCAGTGGTCGTTAAGTGTGAAAAACGGTCATAGGCCCCTTTTCTTTGTATTGTTGTAACTTCGAATGGTCACTAAATGAAATGTTGTAAGTCGAGGACTTCCTGCATTTCGGGTGTGGGGTGTTAATTAATAGCACGGAAGAAGCTCTTAAGTTTCTCTGTCTCAAACTAGGCCACGTGAAGCTGTTTGGACTTCAACTCCCAGAATTCCCTGCTCTGCTGGCTCTTTGCTAAGCATTCTGGGAATTGAAGTCCACCCATCTTCAAAGGCCCAGATTTGAAATATTGGAGCATCACGTTCTTCAAAGCAGGAACGATCAAGGCAGCTTAACAATGAGAATGACGGTTCCAGCTGTCTTAAGTCAAGGACCACTTGTGTCCTTGAAAAAGCATTGGACCGATGCCCAGAGGTTACCTTTTCAGTTCATCCTCGACTTACAACGGTTCATTTAGTGACTGGTCAAAGTTACAATGGCAGTGAAAAAAGGGACTTAGGACCATTTTTCACACTTATGACCGTTGCAGCATCCCTACGATCACCTGATCAGAATTCAGATGCATGTATAAATAGTCCTCGATTTACAACAGTTCATTTAGTGACTGTTCAAAGTTACAACAGCACTGAAAAAAGGGACTTAGGACTGTTTTTCACACTTACGACCGTCGCAGCATCCCCGTGGTCAGGTGATCAGAATCCAGATGCTTGGCAACTGACTGGTATTTATGACGGTCGCAGTGTCCCCGGGGTCGCGTGATCCCCTCTGACTAGCAAAGTCAATGGGGAATCCAGATTCACTCAACAACCGCGTTACTAATTTAACAATTGCAGTGATTCATTTAATGACTGCGGCAGCAAGATAAATTTTGGGCCCAATTGTGGTCGTAAGTCGAGGATTGCCTGTAGTCAAAACGGGAAGTGACTTGGCCCTGGGGATTGTTGGTCCCGGAAATTGCCTAACAGGCATGCAACCTGCAGTTGTGCAGGAGTTGTGGTTCCACTGCACCCGACCTATACCTTTTTCAAAATTTGTTCTGCTTGGGGTGTTTTCCTTCGAGTGTTTTTTCCCAAAGGACCCCCCCCCCACATCTCCTGGCCTACAAGGTAGCAGTGTCCCCACAGGGTGGGGGGGGGAAGTGACCCACAAGTTCGAACCCAGAAATCCAGAGGGCACAACATTGTGCGAGAGACACAACAATGGAGCTCTTTGTAAAGGCGACGCAAGCTGATGGCTCCCTGGTGCCTGGCGGTGCAAGCCCACGAGAGGGGCGTTCAAAGGACCATGAATCGCTCCTCTTTCTGCCTTTCTCTTCCTGTCAGGGGTGAAGACGCTGGTTCGAGTCGTGCCGCACAAGAGCCCCGTTTGTGTCGGACGGGGGGGAGAAACAAAAGGGGGCGAGAGAGACACACGCAAGGACCACCTATTTTTTTTTTCCTGTCTGCGAAAGGTATGGAAAGCTTGGCTTGGCTGCTCGAAGCAGTGAGTACAATAGAATAGAATAGCAGAGTTGGAAGGGACCTGGGAGGTCATCTAGCCCAACCCCCTGCTCAAGCAGGAAACCCTATAATTTCAGACAAATGACTGTCCAATCCCTTCTTCTTTCTCCTCCTCCTCCTCAAAATAACAGAGTTCGAAGGGACCATGGAGGTCATCTAGTCCAACCCCCTGCTCAAGCAGGAAGCCCTATACTACCATTCCGAGGTTCCTCCAACTTTATTATTCTGTATTCTGCTTTTGCTGAGAAAGGCTCATTCGGCGGGTGTATTCTGTGGCAAGGGGACTGTTTTTCAGCCAGATGATTCTTGGTGTTTGAGGCCTGACCCGTTTTACGACCGTCATGATTTATGACAGTAATGGCCAAGCTGCATTATGGTTTGGTGCCTGCTGGGCTTGCCCCTGCCCCAAAATACATTTTAATGTTGTTTCCCATTTGCAATAGCACGTGGGGGGTGGGGGAATAAGATCGCCCCTGTAAAAGATCTGATTTTAAAAACAATTTTTTTTTTTAAAAAAAAGAGTTATACATAGTTCTCGGATTACAACGTCAATTGGGAACTGAATTTTCATTGGTAAGCAGGACGGTTGTTAAGAGTCAGTGGAACAACCTGCCTCCAGAAGCGGTGAATGCTCCAACACTGGAAGTTTTTAAGAAGAGACTGGACAGCCATTTGTCTGAAATAGTATAGAGTTTCCTGCCTGAGCAGGGGGTTGGACTAGATGACCTCCAAGGACCCTTCCAACTTTACTATTATTATTGAAGAGAGTGGTGACTGATTTTATGAGGTTTTTGCCACGGTTGTTAAGTGGATCACCACAGTTGTTAAGCGAATCTGGCTTCCTTATTGATTTTGCTTGTCAGAAGGTCACACGATCCCAGGATGTCCGAATTTTGATCATGTGGCCATGGGGATGTTGCAACGGTTGTAACTGCAGGGGTGGGTCCTGAGTCTCGCGTTGCTCAGAATTGTGATTGTGATGGTTTTGTGAGTCGGTGAACTGTGTGGACTTGCTGTGATCTTGTCTGAGGGCCATCAAGGCAGAATTTAGAAAAAATGGAATTAGAGGATGGAATTAATATGCTGGTAGATTAATTAATTTCCCTCGTTCTTGGCGTGGAAATCCTGCGTTGGGAACCCTTGTTCTCCCTTGGTGTAGGTAGTCCTCAGTTTACGACCACGAGTGGCACCAGAATTTCCATTGCTAAGCCCGGCGGTTGTTAAGTGAGTCGTGTCTCATTTTACGACCATTTTGCCACAGTTGTTGTTAAGCGAATCCCTGCAGTTGTTAAGTGAATTGTATGGTCATTAAGTGAATCTGGCTTCCCCCATGGTTTTTGCGTGCTGGAAACTGGCTGGGAAGGTTTCAAATGGCGATCATAGCTGTCACGCGATCAAAATTCAGACATGTGTGTCAACCGGTTCACATTTATGACGGTCACAGCATCCCAGGGTCACATGATCCCCTTTTGCGACCTTCTGACAAGCAAAGTCAATGGGGAAGCCGGATTCACTTAACAACCGTGTCACTGACTTAACAACTGCAGTGATTCATTTAAGGACCGCAGCAAGAAATGTCGTAAAACGAAGCAAAAACTCATTTAACTGCGTTACTTAGCAACAATTGGGTTCAATTGTGGTTGTAAGTTGAGGATTACCTGTAATAATAATAATAATAATATAATTTGAAGTCCTTTTCTGGAGGATTGTAGAAGCGTCCTTTTGCTAACACTGGCTTGAACAAGGACGCAGAATGAAAGCATGTAGGTTTTCAAACATTTGGGTGATGGGAACTGTAGTACTCCCCTTTTCAAAATGGGGGGTTTGTGTTTTCCTACAGGGAGGGCATGGCAGGGTTGGAAAAGGCCCCTCCATCTTGGGAGCGCTTGGCTAAAATTCACATTTCACAGCAATGTCTTTCAAACTTGGAAATTGAAGATGTGTGGACTTCAACTCCCAGAATTCCCTAGCCAGCTTGTGTGGACTTCAACACCCAGAATCCCCCAGCCTGGGAGGCCTGGGCTCCAATTCCCAGAATCCCCAATTGCCTGGGCTGCAATTGTTTGTGAGCTGAGTGGGCATTTAAATCTACTTAATTTCAAGAAATAAATTAAAAAAAAACTGCAAGAATTTGCCAGATAGCAGAGGAATTCTGGGAGCTGAAGTCTTCTCAGGCTGTTTTGGGAATTCTGGTTATTGGCTCCCACATATGATGCTGGGGGATTCTGGGAGATAAATCCCAGATGCTGGCTGGAGAATTCTGGGAGTTGAAGTCCATTCCTGCTGCCTGCGGAATTCTGGGACTTGAAGTGCACCCCAAATTGTCCAGCCTGAAAACCCCTGCTTTGCTGGGAGCCTTGGAGTTGATGCTCCCCCTTTTTGGGGGGAGAAAACCAAGGTTGTCTCGGGAATGGCAGATGACCCGACGGGGCGATGCATCCCCTGCCCTTCTCTGCCCCCTTTCTTTGGAAGTGGGGGGGTCCCCAATCCCACCCTCCCCCCTCCTTGGAGGGCAGTCTCATTCCTTGTGCAACCTCTCCAGATCCCGGGCTGGAGAGGAAGGAAGGACCCAGCAGACGACAGGAAAGCAGGAAGGAAAAAATGGAGAAATAGCTGCAAAGAAGAAGCCGTTACAGAGATGAAGAGTGGGGAAGATGGAAAACTTTTCCAGATCTCCAAAGAATTTCTAGTACGTCCATTTTTTCCTTCTTTCTTTCCTTGCATCCTTCTTTTCTTCCCTTTTTTCCCCCCTTTTCCCCAATTTTGCAACGGCTTGCAAATTCCTTCTGAGCCAGCGTTTTTGCAAGTTGCGTAGACGTCTTGCAAAAAGAAATCCTCTTTTGTTCGTAGGTTGGATGCTGGAATGTAACTTTTTTTTTTTTTTTTTAAAGAGCTCTTTTCTTTGGAGGAAGCGTGCAAAAATAGGGGAAATGGGTGTGCAAATTTCTTTTCTGCTTTTTTCCTCGGGGCATCTGTTGTGTTCCTAGGCCAGCGATGGTGGCATTTTTGAGATCTGAATTCAGTTTTCAGTCCTAATTTGGTACTTCTGCACACTATTTGTAACCCCTTTTGATTGGCTGGAAGTCCTGTGTTTTCTCTTGCACAAATAGGTGAACCTTTTGTGATTTGTATGTTTGTGTGTGTGTGTGTAAGAGTGTGGAGCTGAGTTAGATTTCAGTGGCTGAGTTTGCCAGATAGTCAGTTCAAGATGCAGTGGCGATTCGACTTACATATGATAAAGTATTTTTGTTGTAAAACTTACAAGCACCGGATATACAAATTATAAATAATGTGTGCCAATTAAGGTTTGAAAAAGTTTGGAGCCTCTACTTACCTGGGACAATTTAGCCAATGCAATGCAATTATTGTAGTTGCGTATGATAATTATCAATTATTTTTATTATAAATTTTATAAACAGTATAAACCAAAAATAATACGATCAAGATAAATGAAGATGGAAATTGCTTTCTCTCTTTAAAGCATTTTAGCAAAGGCCATGTAATTATTATACTTGCGTATGATAAACATCATCAGTTATTTTTATTATAAATATTATGAGCAAAAAACATGAATAGGTTTTAAACAAGCTGTGTGCCAATTAAAGATAAAAGATCAAAGTTACTTCAATCGGGGGCATTTTAGCAAATGTAATATAACTATTGTATATTGTACTTGTGTATGATAATTATCTTTAAATTATTTTTATTATAAATATTATAAGCAGAAAATATAAATTATAAATAACATGTGTATCAATGAAGGGTAAAAGTTTGAAGTTTCTTCCTATCTGAAGCATTTTATCAAATGTAACGTAATTACTGCGTTAGCCTATGATAATTATAAATTATTTTTATAATCAATATTATAAACAAAAATATAAATAAATAATTATAAATACTTGTAAATCTTGCACATGTGGGCCAATTAAGATAGATGCTTCCTCCCGTTTAAGCCAGTGCAAAGTAATAATTATAATAAATTATTTTTATTATAAATACTATAATAAATTAAATCATAAATTATAACACTGCATTAGTGCAGCAATGCAAGAATTGTAATTATGATGCAATATGAGGATGTGTATGCTGATTAAGGGTAAAGAGATCGGTGTTTATTTTCATCTTTAGGGCATTTTAACAAAGAAAACTGGTGGTGCTAAGTTTTGATTGTGTTAAGTGTGAAAGTAAAGGAATGAGAAATGAACACACTTTTGTAGAGAGTAAAAGTGATTCAAAGGTTCCTTGGTGCTCTCTCAAAGCTTGGCTGTTTCCTTGCAGACGTCTCATGACCCAACTAGGAAACATCATCAGTGCTAGAAGGGAGTGAGGTTTGTGGAGAGGAGGAGGAGGAGGAGGAGGAATAATGTGGGGTCCTTGATGCTGAGCTTGGCTGTTTCCTTGCAGACGTTTCATGACCCAGCTAGGAAACATCATCAGTGCTAGAAGGGAGTGAGGTTTGTGGAGAGGAGGAGGAGGAGGAGGAGGAGGAGGAATAATGTGGGGTCCTTGATGCTGAGCTTGGCTGTTTCCTTGCAGACGTTTCATGACCCAGCTAGGAAACATCATCAGTGCTAGAAGGAAGAAGGAGGAGGGAGAGGAAGAGGAGGAGGAGGAGGACTGATGATAATAAATAATAATAATAATAATAATAATAATAATAATAATAATAATAATAATAATAATAATAAAGTTGGAAGGGAACTTGGAGGTCATCAAGTCCAACCCCCTGCTCAGGCAGGAAACCCTATACCATTTCAGTCAAATGGCTGTCCAGTTTCTTCTTTAAAAACTTCCAGTGTTGGAGCATTCACCGCTTCTGGAGGCAGGTTGTTCCACTGGTTAATTGTTCTCACTGTCAGGAAGTTTCTCCTTAGTTCCAGGTTGCTTCTCTCCTTGATCAGTTTCCACCCGTTGCTTCTTGTCCTGCCTTCAGGCGCTTTGGAAAATAGCTTGACTGCCTCTTCTCTGGGGCAGCCCCTGAGATATTGGAGCACATTCTGGAGACTGAGTAGCTCTCTGGAGAGTGGCACATTGTAAGTACGGTACAGGTGGATCCTCAACTTGCCGCCATCCATTTAGTGACCATTCAAAGTTACATCAGCCCTGAGAAAAGGGCTTACAACCAGTCCTCATACTTACGACCATCACCCCATGGTTACATGATCTAAATTTGTGCTTGGCACCTGACTCGTACTTATGACGATTTCAGTGTCCCGGAGAGTCACGTGATCCCCTTTTGCGACCTTCTGACAAGCAAAGTCAATGGGGGGGAAGCCCAGATTCACTTAACAACCGTGTGACTAATTTAACGACGGCAGGGATTCACTTAGCAACCGTGGCAATAAAAACCGTAAAATGGAGCAAAACTTAACATTTGTCTCACTTAGCCACAGAAATTTTTGGGCTGAGTTTCGGTTGTTAAGTCGGGAAGTGTCTGTGTTTCTTTCAGGCACCACAAGGGGGCGATCGCTCTCACTTTCCCTTTTTTTAAAAATTTCTGAGGATCTTCTCCTCTCCACTTTTTCAATACTTCTTTTTGTATTCTTTCCATCTTTCTTCCTCGTCCGTACGTCAAAACTCAGAAAGGTAGCACCTCAGCCCAGCTTGGCTCAGCTCAAAAAAGCTAAAGCAGGTTAGTTTTGAGCAGTATTGGGAGGGGAGACCACTAGGCGATCACAGAATGGGATGCTAGATTGGGGAAGCGATGGCCATCCCCTTCTAAATTGTTAAGAAAATTGAAGATTTTCTTAGCAGGAACCTTGCCAAAATCCGGATAAAGATTTTTAGATTTCTCATTTTGTCTATTCGTTCTAGATGGTTCTTTGTTCACCAACTCTGTTGGTTTATTTTGCTAAGAGGAGTGATTGTAGCACTGGGATGGGGCACTACCAGGAGATCCTAGGATTGTACAGGCAGTCCTCGGCTTACAACAGTTCATTTAGTGACCGTTCAGTGTTATAATGGCATTGAAAAAAATGATGACGTTTTTCACGTAACCGTTGCACAGGATCCAAATTCAGACGCTGGGCAACTGACTCGTATTTATGACGGTCGCAGAATCCCGGGGTCACGTGAACCCCTTTTGCAACCTTCTGACAAGCAAGGTCAAATAGGGAAGCCGGATTCACTTAACAACCGTGTGACTCATTTAACAGCTGCAGTGATTCACTTAGCAACCGTGGCAAGGAAAGGTTGTAAAATGGGGCAAAACTCACTTAACAATTGTCTCGCTTAGCTGCAGAAATTTTGGGCTCAGTTGTGGTCATAAGTCGAGGACTATCTGTCTGGGAGACTGGGCAGTAGGGAGAGGCCACCGTCAGTTTTGAGAGCAAGTTAAGCTTCCATTTTTTTCCTCTTTCGTAACAGTTTTTCAGTTTTAAGGACTGTTTAGTTTTTTTCTCCTTTTATTCCTCTCCTTGGCATCCTTTTTCTGTCTCTTCTGCCCAAGGCTTGAGACAGGCCAGCTGGGAAGTAAAAAAGTTGAAACTGAGGCTTGTGGTGAAGGCCCCAGGCTAGAAACCAGGAGACGGGGAGTTCTAGTTCTGCCCCAGACATGAAAGCCGGCTGGGTGAGTTTGGGCCATTTCTTCTGTCTCAACCTAACCCACCTCACAGGGTTGTTGTTGCAGAGAAAATAGGAGGAGGAAGCTGTGTGTTCGGTATGTTCACTACTTTATTTGTAAAAATAATAGTGACATATAAATAAATAACTTTCTGTGCCTCTCCCATTGTGAATGTTTGTGAGGGTTCTCCTTCCTCCCTCCTCTTTCTCTCCTCTTCTCCTCCTCCTCTTCTTCTCCTTCTTCTCCTTCTCCTTCTCTTCTTCTCCTTCTTCTCTTCCTCCTCCTTTTCTTCTCCTCCTCTTCCACTCTTCCTCCTCCTCTTCTTCTCCTTCTTCTCTTCTCCTCCTCCTCTCTTCTCCTTCTCCTCTTCCTCCTCTTCTCCTTCTCCTTCTCTTCTCCTTCTCCTCTTCTTCTTCTCCTTCTCCTTCTCCTCCTCCTTTTCTTCTCCTCCTCCTCTTCCTCTCTTCCTCCTCTTCTTCTCCTTTTCTTCTTCTCCTCCTCTCTTCTTCTCCTCTTCCTCCTCTTCTTCTCCTTCTCCTCCTCTTCTCCTCCTCTTCTTCTCCTCTTCTTCTCCTCCTCCTTCTTCTTCTCCTTCTCCTCCTCCTCCTCCTCTTCTTCTCCTCTTCTTCTCCTCCTCCTTCTTCTTCTCCTTCTCCTCCTCCTCCTCTTCTTCTCCTTCTCCTCCTTCTCCTCCTCTTCTCCTCTCTTCCTCCTCCTCCTTCTCCTCTTCCTCTTCTTCTCGTTCTTCTCCTCCTTCTCCTCTTCCTCCTCCTCTTCTCCTCCTCCTTCTCCTCCTCTTCCTCTCCTCCTCCTTCTCCTCTTCCTCTTCTTCTGTCTCAACCTAACCCACCTCACAGGGTTGTTGTTGCAGAGAAAATAGGAGGAGGAAGCTTCCTCTTCTTCTCGTTCTCGTTCTCCTTTTCTTCTCCTCCTCTTCCTCCTCTTCTCCTCCTCCTTCTCCTCTTCCTCCTCTTCTCCTCCTCTTCCTCTTTCTTTCCTCTTCCTCTCCTCCTCCTTCCTCCTCCTTTCCACAAACCCAGCTGCCTTCTACCACTGATGACGTTCCCTAGCTGGGTCCTGAAAGATCTGCAAGGAAACCACCCAGCTCAGAGAGCATCAAGGACCCCACAATCCTCCTCCTCCTCCTTCCCCCCCAGGCCTTTATATTACCCCAGGTGGCTCAACTATTTTTACCCAATCTGCTTCTTCTGAATCTGTTGGATCCCTTCCTTGGGAGTTGACCTCCACCAAGTCTGGAGGAAGATGGATTTGTAGTCCAGACCGCACATCTTTATTCAAGAAGATCCCTCCACACGGTAGATAACGATGGAGCAACGCAAGCCAATTCTTCCCACCTGGAAGAATTGCCAAAAAAAAAATAAAAAATCTTTCTGGGGATCTTCACCAGCTCTCTCTTCCCACGGAGGACAATAGCATTGATGTTATTTCCTTTTGCAAGAACAGTTAAGCCCTCGACTTTTTCCAGTGACCCAGAATTTTAGCTTCTTTTGTCACAAAGACTTTGAAGCAGACGGACAGGCGTCCACATCCCATGCAGATGTGCAGTGGCCTGGGTGCAAATGCAGGGCTATTCATTCTATACTTTATTTATTTATTTTTTCTATTATTCTGTGTTCAGCTTTAAAACCCAGCAGCTGCATCCTGGTTCTGCATCTGGAGAGGGGAAACTGCCAGTTTCACGACCGGTGAAATCAGTCAAAAGTCCCCATTTTATCCCTTATTTTAATATCTTCCTTATGATATCCTGCTGGGCTTCTCAAAAAGATCTGTGATGGGTAGTTAATAGTGAGAAAAAGATAACTAAAATGAGAAAAGAAGGAAAAGAGGGACAGTTTGGTCTAGCCGTTAAGGCATCAAGCTAGAAATCAGGAGATGGAGAGTTCTAGTACCGCCTTAGGCATAAAAACTAGTTGGGTGACTTTGGGCCAATCACCAGGAGACTGTGAGTTCTACAGCACTGGAGATGGATAATCCACGATGGGTTAACTTAATCCTCCTGCCCAATCAGATCAAGTCAGCCAAACTTGCCACGCCTGTCCTGGGCCTATCCTTTCCCAGTTTTCGACTTGATCTGGCCCAGAGCACACGTGGCAAGACTGGCTCACAGGCAGGTAGGATTCCATCGTGGATTATCCATTAGATTTA